>NC_135431.1:4200000-4457500 GCF_051991245.1 Festucalex cinctus | reverse complement strand
GGGGCGAGCGCAGGTTTGAGGCTTCATGAAGCTGCCTGAATAACAAGCAAGCGAAAAGGACCCGACTCATTTTGTCAGAACTTGTTACAGATTCAAGATAAGTGATGTTAAACAAAGATTGTCGCATATTTATTCACTTGGCCACAAAATTTTCAAATTCTTGGGGAAAGTCATTCACAAATAATCTATTTGTTTAAAACTTTAATCTTACGTTGAAACCTCTTTTACACATTATTTGTTGAAGAGTACAATACAAATCGAGATGTTTTCCCCCAACATGATGAATAACTGATTAATGATCGTGATTACAATATTGATCAAAAATGATCGTGATTATGGTTTTGGCCATCAACACAATATTTATACTAGGGGTGTGAATTGCCTAGTACCTGACGATTCGATTCGTATCACGATTCACAGGTCACGATTCGATTCGATACCGATTAATCCCGATACGAATGGTCACGATTCGATACCGATTAATCCCGATACGAATTTATAAGTCGGTTGTTGCGATTTTTTTTCATTCATATTTAGAAAATACTAATCAGTAAGCTTGTAGAGTGTAAGATTTATATGAAAATGTATTATTTATTTATCTGAAATTTCAGTCTTATAGAGGTTGTAATCTGTTTCATGTTTGAACAGCATTAAAATAAAAATATTAAGGCTTAATGTGCCGTTCATATAACATTCTTCCATGCTCAAGGTGTGAATCCTAAAAAAAAAAAAAAAAAAAAAAAAAAAAAAAAAAATCGATTCTGCCGATTATTGAATCGATTCGAGAATCGCGCGATGTAGTATCGCGATATATCGCCGAATCGATTTTTTTTTTAACACCCCTAATTTATACCGTCCAAGATGATTCTGATCAAATGAAGAGACATGATGTCAAAATAAGACAGAAAGCAAAAAAAAACCCGAAAATAATGGGAGTGGGGAGTTGGAGGGCAGCCTGATGTGTGTGTTTGTGTGAACATTCCAGTCAGCACGTATCCCAGGATGCAACCTTCAGATGTGGCGCTTTTGTTTCTCTTCTGCCTGTTGAAGGACCCGTCGACCTCGACATTACCAAAACCAAAATATGCATATGCTCAATGTTCAAATATTTCGTAAATAACATTTTTTATTGTCTGTTAGTGCCAAATTTGGTAGCGAGAAGTGAACATTTGTCCTTTACCTTTTTAAAGTGGGTCATTTTGACCCTTAACATAACAGGAGACTAAAAAAAAAAATAGCCACCTGCTCATTCTTCTGCTTGACATTCCTGTAGGTCATAAAAGATCCGTTGAAACGCTCTAAAATGGATGCGGAACTTTGCTTTGAACACACCTGGCAGTAAATTAGTTAAACGCAGCCCGGGTCAAACTGACCCATTTCAAAGTTAAAGAACTACAAATAGTAGTATTTCATAATGACACGTTAAAATGGTTCATTTCAAATATTTGCAATGAAAGCCGTTAATAATGTTGAATGAGATGCGTTCTTTATCATTAAACACCCGGGTCAAATTGACCCGGGAACGTTATAGCTGATCCTGAGAATCCAACCAAACATGATTTCCAGAATGCTAACGATTTGAAAGTGAAAGTTGCTGTTTGTTTGTTTCAGCTTCCGACAGATTCTTTATCATTCACCCGGGTCAAATTGACCCGGGAACATTTTTGCTGATCCTGAGAAACCAACCGAACATGATTTCCATAATGCTAACAATTTGAAAATGAAAGTTGCTGTTTGTTTCTTTCAGCTTCCGACAGATTCTTTATCATTCACCCGGGTCAAATTGACCCGGGAACATTTTTTCTGATCCTGAGAATCCAACCGAACATGATTTCCATAATGCTAACAATTTGAAAATGAAAGTTGCTGTTTGTTTGTTTCAGCTTCCGACAGATTCTTTATCATTCACCCGGGTCAAATTGACCCGGGAACATTTTTGCTGATCCTGAGAATCCACCCGAACATGATTTCCATAATGCTAACGATTTGAAAATGAAAGTTGCTGTTTGTTTCTTTCAGCTTCCGACAGATTCTTTATCATTCACCCGGGTCAAATTGACCCGGGAACATTTTTGCTGATCCTGAGAATCCAACCGAACATGATTTCCATAATGTCAACGATTTGAAAATGAAAGTTGCTGTTTGTTTCTTTCAGCTTCCGACAGAGTGTCCCTCGGAGAAGAATCCCAAGCTGGAAGCTTCTCTCAGCTTCGCCAGGGAAACGTCACTGTAGTCACGACGGCCCCCAGGCGGCCTTGGAATTTCTTTTGTGCTTTCTTTTTTTTGGACGCCGGTCGGACGAGAGGACGGTTGGTGAGCGTCGACTTTTGCGGAGTTTACTTGAATGCATCCCTCGGTTTTCTGGATGAAGGACGCAAGGCGAAGGTGAGGGGAAAGCGGACGGCTGGACGGACGGACGGACAGACGGAGTCTTGGGACTGGTCCACTTCTGTCTGGTCATTCCAAGTTTGATGCGTTAAGCGTAAATGTATGCAAAGGCATTTGCACGTTTATTTCATATCCTTGATATCAAGCTTACACAACTCAACTTTATTTCTACAGCACATTGACAACAATGTGTAACATAAAACAAGGATAAAATAATTGTAATAGAGTGAACCGCACTAGTAGCATGAGCACGTCTTACTGATTTTTGGAACATTTACGAGACTACCACAATGACCAATTGGTAGGAAAAAGTCAAGTGATGCTAGTAATGGAGAAAATGTTACCGGTAAGGCGCTCATTCTATTAGTGCGCTTATTTGTTTTTCCTGCGAGGACAAAGTGTGTACTAGTACACATGGACCTTAAGCTGAATATCAAGGATGTCGCAGAAATGCAACGACAGCATTTCATACACACAAAGTCGATGTGCACATCTACTACTTACAACTTTTTATACTTGACGTGTTTGTGTGTGTGTGTGTGAGAGATACGAGTGGAGATCGCCATCTTGTGGTCCCGTAAAGCGCAGCGTGATGACGTCATGCAACAGTTGAGCTCGTTTCATTTTTATGGTGTTTCTTTTTTTTTTTTACCGTTGTTTTTATTTTTTTTGTTGAATTTAAACATCTTTTGTATGTTAACGAATAGTTTTATAGTCGTTTTTATTAGAAATATGAACTTCTTAGTATTTTTGCTCGTTAATGTGCAGACTTATTTTTCTGAAATTAAATATTTTGAAAAATTCATTAATAAAATAGGAATCATAAAAAAAAATCAGAAATAATTCTAATTCATTTATTATTTTATTAGTGAGTTAAACACAATAAAACTTTTTTTTTTTTTTTTTTTAAGTGAGTATATTTAATTTTGGCATCGAGTGAATAGAAAGTACTGCTTATTAGGTTTATTTATTAAAGATATTTCCTAAACTTATTTGAAGGTGTTTTTTTTTTTAATGAGAATTAGAGAAGATTTTAAGTTGATGTTTCATTCTGTCTGTTACTGACACTAAAATCCTAACACTGAATGGACTATATCGTTCATGTAACATGTAAACACATGTAAAATTGACAGAATTATCCGAGCTACTGAAGTTAACAAATAACTAATAAATATGTGAGCGCTCATTTAGTGGTGGAAATGGGCGGATTGTGTTATTCAATGTGTCCATTTTTATCGCCTGTCAACTGCTGGGGAATCGCTTACGTGCGTCCCAAATATTATTTACCTTTTATTCCATGTGACTACTACTATGAAACATTTGTCATTAAACTACAAGTGATTTTATGCTGAATGTCTTCGTGTCACGCATCATTTCCTGTCACGTTGCAATCTCACACAAAATGTCGACCAAGACTGAGATAAATGATTTTGAAACATGAGTGGGAGGGTGGAGTTTTTTTTCCTTTTCAATTTTTCATCAAGACACCACATAGGAAATAATGACATGAATCAGAAGCTCAACTTGCTCACTGAAGATGAACATACGGGAATTCATTCTTATTTTTCTGCTACATTTAGAACAGATATAAAATTCGTGATTAAGTTGTGCGATCAATTATAAAAAAAAAAAAAAAAATTATGCACGTTCGAAATAAAAATTTAAATCAAATCAATCAAAAATCAATTATGATAAAAAATTTGAATCGCCTGACACCCCTAGTAAAAAAAAATCCTCTTAAAGTAGTAATTGGTGGTAGGCTTGCAAATTGTTCTCTCTCTGAGGCACCGACATGCGCGTGCTTCAAAATGGTTGCATTCTATTAGTTCACCACTAGGTGGTAGTAAAAAGTAAACTGTCCCTTTCATGTGTAAGTAGAAGAGACTGAGTGTCGTGAAGTTCGCTGCTGCCATCTAGTGGCAGAGGGCATAAAGCTAACTTGTAAGTTCAATTTTTGGTAGCGTTCCAAAGCCAAATAACATAAATAAATAAAAAATGAAGCAAGCGGCGCCTTGTGCCTGGAAATAAGTCTTAAGTTGGGGCACTCTAATTTTAAATAAAGTTTTCAAGGGATTGACTGGTGATTCTCGGCGGCATATAACAAGTTGGGTCAAACCATTTTGATACGGGGGGGGTGCTGGCTTTTTAGGACGCTGAAATTCATTTTCTGAACCGCCACAACCCCACCACATTGAGTGAGATTCAGACGACTGCGTTAGTGTTCGTCGGCTCAGGTGTGAATGGGGAGCAGGTGAGTCGAGTTTGGTGTTCGCGTTTTTGGTGTTCGTGAGGCACCTCACTCGAAAGAGTTCTTAAGATCTGAAAAAGGAACTCATACTGAACATGCGTAGCCTGTACATGAAGATAATGTTTTTCTTCTTCTTCTTCTTTATTTAGCATCTGCTGTAGACGTGATTGTGCTGCGATAAACAAGATGGCAGGCGGGCTGCTTGTGAGATACGTTCTCTATATAATAATGAATGCAGAACAAACAGGGATGCAAATGTGTGTGGAGGGTTGGACTTCATTCTTTTTTTTTTTTTTCTTAATTTTTAACAAATCATTACAAAGGGAATAATGATGACATGAACCAGAAGCTCAACTTGCTCAGTAAGATGAACACACAGGAATTAATTCTTATTTTTCTGCTTCAATTTGAAGGTAAACAACTTTCTGATTCATCTATATTATATTTACGCTCTATAAAAGTTTTGCTCTTCTCATGTGACCTCACATGGACAACAATGACTCGTTTTAGCTTGGCTAGTTATATTAGGAGGCTCACTCATAACTCGTTCATGTTTGTATGAGCTCGTCCTCGGTGAAAAATTTGGCAAAAGTGTGATGTTTACACAACACTTGCAAAAAAAATTCCGTCAAGAATTAATGCACTGCATATGGGAGTCAAATTTGTAAGTCCATAACCATAAGTAAATCAGTACCAGGTTCGCAGCTTGCGAAAAAGAAATGGGTGACGAAATGGTAATCGGGAGTTTAAGTATTTCAAATATTTTTATTAGAAGCTGTTATCAGAAATGTAAGTGTCAGACTCCTCATCATAAGTGTGAAAACGACATGATGCACCCGCCACATGCCAGCCTATAAAAATTTAAAAAGTGTTGGGTCTAAAACTGAGCCTTGAGGACCACCATAATCCAATGGTGACCCGTAGAAGATTCTGCCAGTGAGCTGAGCTAATATTGCTGACTAGTGCTAATAACGGTAGCTAAAGGAGCAGAGCTTAGTATTATGGCATTGGTCAGTGTGTAATTTAATGTGTTCCCCTGTGTGGTGTCTTGCAGTCATCAGTGGAGAGACCGCACACGTCTTTGCCCGGGTTGGGGACGTGGTCGTTCTGCCCTGCAAGCAGCCGTCCTGCTCCCATATAAACTGGTGGTACACTTGGCATGGGAGTTCGATCGTATGCAAGGCGAAAAATGGTCAAGTTGTGACCAGGTCGCCAAGATGTCAGCGCCTCAGCTTGAATGACGACTGCTCGCTGCTCATTGATGGAGTGACGGCAGAGGACGTTGGTGTCTTCATATGTGAACGAGATGGACGGCTGCAACTGGAAGTTTTGTTGACAGTGCTGACATGTGAGTGGTCTAATGGGACACTGTTGTCGAGACTTATGTTTTGCTAAATTGTGGCTCCGTTGGTGGAGCGAGTCATGAGGTGACTCGAGTGTTGACGATTCGAATCCTGGCTCAGAGAGTCTGCTATTGAAGTGTCCTTGGGCAAGACACTGAAGCCTGATTTGCTCCCAGTGGTCCGGCAGTGCCTAGCTTAGAAACCAGACTCGTCGCTTGAGCAGCGAGTGAGTCTATGAAGTGCATTTATGAGGTGGGTAAAACCTGACCTAACAGACAGTGAAGAGCAGATGTGATGTCATAAAAACGGGAAGTATGTGTTGAAGAGTCGCAAATACACAGACATGCATATGAAATGTATATTATATTCATATGCAAGTCTGTATTGCTCTCATATTGTACCACCTTCTTCCCTGCAGTGACACTTCAGGACTCAAATTCAATGGGAGACGGACACGTGGTCCTGAAGTGTTCCCTGGTCTGCCACCCAGGCCCGAGATGCCAATGCTGGGAAAAAGGCCTCCGTTGGATGGCCGAGGGTGACGAGGAGCTTTCCTCAGATCGCATTGAGCAGAACAACTGCACGTCCTTCCTCAAAGTGCCCCCTGTCAGTCGTAAAAGGAATTACAGGTGCCAATATGTGGAAGGAGGCGACGTGAAGGTCCAGGCCCAGTACACAGTCAACTCCACGGAAAATAGTCCAAGTGGTTCCGGAGCGCCCCAGCCCGACCGCACCCGGCTCATCAACATCATTCGTTTGGCCGTCGCCATCTTGATACTCGTCGGAGTCGTCGCGGTCGCCATCGTAGTCAAGATAAAGTTGAGACAAAAACGTCAGGCTAGGGTCCAAACATTTGATGATCACATTTACCATTTACCAGACTAACGGGTGTGAACAACCTGCGGCTTCAGTGCCACGTGTGCATCTTTCAACCTTCCACTATCGTTTGTTCATTTTATCAAATGTAATTCTACCTTTGATAATGATGCTTATCTTATTAGGTTAATTGAATGGTGTCTGCCCAAATCGTGATCACAATTAACATTTGATTAGTGTCAGCTGCTGTCGGTAGTTTGCTCCCTGCCGTAATTCTTACCTGTAATCTCCATGATGACGACTACGATGAAACATTTGTGTCATTAAACTCCATCTGAATAAATGGTGAATGTCTTTGTTTTATTCATCTGGAGCCTTTTAGGTTGGAGCTTTACAATCAAACCATTACTCAATTAAGTGTAATTTAAAAAGAAAGTATTCCTATCAAAAGTTCGAACTGCATTTAGTGAGAGATTTTGTTACTGTTCGTCTGCCTCAGGTGTGAATGGGGAGCAGGTGTGTTGAGTTTGGCGTTTGCGTTTTTTATCTGCTCGCTGCAGTTCAATGAGGCGCCTCATTGGAAAGAGTTCTCAAGATCTGAAAAAGGAACTCGTGCTGAACATGCGTAGCCTGTACATGAAGATGTTTTTTTTCTTTGTTTCACATCCGCTCTTGACGTGATTGTGCTGCGATAAACAAGCAGCGCCGTCGCCGCTAACCTGGGCTGCTTGTGAAGTTTTCTATAAAAGGATGAATGCAGAACAAACTTGAGGGAGGCAAATGTGCATGTGAGTGGAGGGCTGGACTATATAACTTTTTTTTTTTTTTTTCCCCTTCATTTTTAACAGGTTACCTCAAAGAGGAAATAATGACATGAACCAGAAGCTCAACTTGCTCAGTATGATGAACGCACAGGAATTAATTCTTATTTTTCTGCTTCAATTTGAAGGTAAACAACTTTCTGATTCATCTGTATTATATTTACGCTGTATAAAAGTTTTGCTCTGCTTATGTAACCTCACATGGACTCGTGTTGGCATGGCTAGCAATATTAGGAGGCTCACTCATAACTCCAAAACAGTGGAATATATAAACATTATGCAATTACTTGATTTTCGTGTGCTTGAAAAATTGACCTAATTTTATTTTTTTATTTTTGCATCCTTCAATTTTTCTATATGGGCCCATCAGATGGAAACGTTTGGACACCGCAGCTTTAAGTGTTTCAAATATTTAAATTAGAAGGAATTTAAGTGGGAGACTCATCATCATAACTGAAAACTACATCATAGAATAATCTTCTGCAACCTGATGAATCTGCCACATGCCAGCCTAAACAACTTTTAAAAGTGTTGGACTAAAACTGAGCCTTGAGGAACGCCACAATCCAGTGAGCTGAGCTAATATTGCTGACAAGTTTAAATAATAGCTAAATTAGCAGAGCTACTAGTATAGCGTTAGTGAGTGTATAATTTAATCTGTGCCCCATCTGTGATGTTTTGCAGTCATCAGTGGCCAGGCCACAAAGGTCTTTGCCCGGGCTGGGGACGTGGTCGTTCTGCCCTGCAAGCAGTCGTCCTGCTCCGATATAGACTGGTGGTACAGTTGGGACGGGAGTCCGTTGGTATACGAGGTGAAAAAGGGTCAAGTTGTGACCAGTTCGCCCAGAAGTCAGCGCCTCAGCTTGAAGGACGACTGCTCACTGCGCATTGATGGAGTGACGGCAGAAGATGCTGGTTTCTTTTTATGTGAACGAAATAAACGACCGGAAGTCACCGTTTCTCTGACGGTGATGACACGTGAGTCTCATGTGTGACATACGTGTGTCACTGTTGTTTAGGCTAGCCAGCTAACCATTATGTTTTGCTAAATTTTGGCTCCGTTGGTAGAGCGAGTCATTCGGTGACTCAAGTGTTGACAATTTGAAGCTCAGAGAGTCTATCAAAAGCATCCTTGGGAAAGACACTGAACCCTAATTTGCTCCCAGTAGTCTTGGCAGCGCCTAGACTGGAAACCAGGCTAGCAGCGAGAGAGTCTGAAGCACATTTCTGTGGCAGGGCAAACCTGACCGAACAGACAGTAAAAAGTTCCAATCACTGAAGAGCGGATGTGATGTCATAAAAATGAGAAGTATGTGTTGAATAGTAGTAAACAAACTTTAGTGTTCGTGTGATGATTTTTTTGTGTGTTGTATTTGCCATGTTTGGCTTTTGTTTACAATTTTGTCAATAAAGTTGTTAAAAAAATAGTAGTAAACAAACTGACATACATATGAAATGTAGATTTATTGTATTCATCTGCAAGTCTGTATTGCTCTCATATTGTATCATTTTCTTCCCTGCAGTGACACTTCAGGACTTAAATTCAATGGGAGACGGACACGTGGTCCTGAAGTGTTCCCTGACCTGCTACCCAGGCCCGAGATGCCAATGCTGGGAAAAAGGCCTCCGTTGGATGGACGAGGATGACGAGGAGTTTTCCTCAGATCGCACTGAGCAGAACAACTGCACGTCCTTCCTCAAAGTGCCCCCTGTCAGTCGTAAAAGGAATTACAGGTGCCAATACGTGAAAGGAGGCGACGTGAAGGTCCAGGCCCAGTACACAGCCAACTCCACGGAAAATAGTACAAGAGCATGCCAGCCTGGCAACAACCAGCTCATCAACATCATTCGTCTGACCATGGCCTTCTTGATACTCGTCGGAGTCGTCGCGGTCGCCATCGCAGTCAAGATAAAGTTGAGACAAAAACGTCAGGTCAGGGTCCAAACATTTGAAGATCACATTTACCATTTACCAGACTAACGGGGGTGAACAACCTGCGGCTTCAGAGCCACGTGTGTATCTTTCAACCTTCCGCTATCGTTTATTTATTTAAAAAATGTAATTCTACATTTGAAAATGATGCTTATCTTATCAGGTTAATTGAAGGGTGTCTGCCCAAATCGTGATCATGCTTAAATTTCGATTACTTTCAGCTGCTGAAGGTAGCTTGCGCCCTCCATGCTGTAATTCTTACCTGTAATCCTCATGATGACTACTACGATGGGAGTATTTATGTCATTAAAGTCCATCTGACAAAATGGCGAATGTCTTCGTGTCGTACTTCCTGTCCGTCATGCTTCACTTCTTATCCATCGCAATCTCGTGGAAACTTTGCAGAATTCTACCCAAGAGGAAAACGATTTTGCCAAAATTGGCTTGGCGCACCCCAACTCCCGATCACACCTGGCTACCACGTAGCCCTGCCAATGATTTTGATTGGTTCAGTTTGCTATCTGTTATTGTAAATGGACGATTGAGTTGCTCCCTGTAAATTGTGGGCGGTCTGTTGGGTGAAATTGAGGAGAATGATCATTGAATAGCACCACATGGGCCCCAAAAGATGCTGGCCCACCGGGCATCTGCCCTGGATGACAGATGGCCAGTCCAGCAGGCAAATATATATACTTGAAGTCTCCCAAACTAATGTGGGAATATGATTTATGCTCAAACTGAGGTTGGACTTTTTGGACATAATTCCGAAAGGTATGTTTGGCAGAAACACACGACTGTTAACTCAAAAAAAATAATAAAGCAACAGTGGAGCAAAAGCAGGAGTTGGTTTGTATTCATCTGAGCCTTTTAGGTTCAAGAGTAGACGACTGCGTTAGTGTTGTCGGCTCAGGTGTGAATGGGGAGCAGGTGTGTTGAGTTTGGTGTTTTTTATCTGCTCACTGCGGTTCAATGAGGCACCTCAATGGAAAGAACCCTCGAGATCTGAAAAAGGAACTCATGCTGAACATGCGTAGCCTGTACATGAAGATAATATTTTTCTTCTTCATTTCACATCCGCTCTAGATGTGATTGTGCTGCGATAAATAAGATGTCAGAGCTGCTGCTGCCACTCAGGCGGGCTGCTTGTGAAATAAGTTTTCAGAATAAACGTGCGGGATGCAAATGTGTGTGTGGAGGGCTGGACTTTTTTTTTTTTTTTGTCTTCATTTTTAACAGATCATTAGACCTACAACGGGAATAATAATGACATGAACCAGAAGCTCAACTTGCTTAGTAAGATGAACACACAGGAATTAATTCTCATTTTTCTGCTTCATTTTGAAGGTAAACAACTTTCTGATTCATCTATATTATATTTACGCTGTATAAAAGTTTTGCTCTGCTCATGTAACCTCACGGGGCTAGTTTTAGCATGGCTAGCAATATTAGAAGACTCATTCGTAACTCGCTGTATGTGTTGTTAAAGGATGGAAAACTGGGCTAAAGTGTGATGTTTACTTGTAAAAACATCAAGAATGAATGCACAAATTCCTTTTGTCCATAACCATAAGTAAGTCAGTACCAGGTTAGCAACTTGCGAAAGAGCAACGGGTGACGTTGTGGTCATCAGGAGTTTAAAAACTGTTTCAAATATATGAGTTAGAAGCTGAAATTTAAGTATCAAACTCATCATTATAACTGTGAAAACTACATAATATAAAAATCTTCTGCCTCTTGATGAACCAGCCAAGAGTCAGCCTATACAATTTAAAAAGTGTTGGATCTAAAACTGAGCCTTGAGGAACACCATAATCCAATGGTGACCTGTATAAGATTCTGCCAGTGGGCTGAGCTAATATTGCTGACTCGTGCTAACAACAATAGCTAAAGTAACAGTAGCTTAATATTATGACATTGGTGAGCATGTAACATATTTTGTTCCCCGTCTGTTATGTCTTGCAGTCATGAGTGGTCAGGCCGCAGAGGTTTTTGCCAGGGCCGGGGACGTGGCCGTTTTGCCTTGCAAGCAGCCGTCCTGCTCCGGCATAGACTGGCTATACAGTTGGGATGAGAGTTTACCGGAACACGAGGTGCGAAAAGGCCAAGTTGTGACCAGCTCGCCCAGACGTCAGCGCCTCAGCCTACAGCACGACTGCTCGCTGCGCATTGACCACGTGATGGCGGAAGATGTTGGCTACTATGGATGTAAAAAAGATGGACACTTGCAACTCAACATTTTTCTGACAGTGATGACATGTGAGTAGTATTATTGGACACTGTTGTCTAGACTTGTGTTTTGCTAAATTGTGGCTCAGTTAGTAGAGCGAGTCATGAGGTGACTTTAGTGTTGACAATTTGAATCCTGGCTCAGAGAATTTTGCTGTCCAAGTGTCCTTGGGCAAGACATTGAAGCCTAATTTGCCCCTAGCGGTCCTGGTAGCACCTAGCTTGGAATGGAAACCAGACTCTTCGTTTTCGGACCTAGTAAATCCATGAAGCGCATTTCTGAGGCGGGGAACACCTGACCTAACAGACAGTGAAAAGATCCAATCAGTGAAGAGCAGATGTGATGTCATTAAAACGGGAAGTATGTGTTGAAGAGTAGAAAATGTATATTATATTCATATGCAAGTCTGTATTGGTCTCATATTGTACCACTTTCTTCCCTGCAGTGACACCTCAGGACTCAGATTCAATGACAGACGTGCTCCTGAAGTGTTCCCTGACCTGCTACCTAGGCCCGAGATGTCGATGCGGTCCAAGAGACCTCCGCTGGATGGACGAGGATGACGAGGAGCTTTCCTCAGATCACATTGAGCAGGACTACTGCGTGTCCTTCCTCAAAGTGCCCCCTGTCAGTCGCAAAAGGAATTACAAGTGCCAATATGTGGAAGTAGGCAAGGTGAAGGTTCAGGCAGAGTACACAGCGAACTCCACGGAAGAGAGTACAAGAGGTCCTGAGGGTCCTGTAGGTCTCGATGGTCCCGGGGCGCCCCAGCCTGACCGCACGCGGCTCATCAACATCATTCGTCTGGCCGTCGCCATCTTGATACTCGTCGGAGTCGTTATGAGTGCCGTTGTAGTCGAGATAAAGTTGAGACAAAAACGTCAGGCCAGGGTACAAAGAGTTGATGATCACATTTACAATTTACCAGACTAACAGATGCCGACATGTAGGATCTTTCAACCTTCTGCTACCGTTTGTTTATCAAATGTTGAGGCCAGATCCTCCATTTTGTTGCCTGTCAACGATTATGGGCAAAATGCTAATCACACATACAATACTTATATTACATATTGATATACATTATCGAAAAGCTTTTTTTTTTTTTTTTTTCCCATTTGACTAAGCCCTTCATGAAGACTTAAGCATGCGTCGCCCCCTGGTGGCTGGCTGACTACTGCTGAAAGAAAGCGCTTGATATGCAGCAGAGCAGCATTTTCTATCGCAGATGATCAGCAGATGTTAATTTATTGGTGACTCACAAAATCATAATCGCGATTAAAATTTGATGAGTATCACCTGCTGTGAGTAATTGCTTCTTAAGTTGCTCGTTGCTATTCTTACCTGTAATCCTCATGATGTCTACTATGATAGGAGTATTTGTGTCATTAAACTCCATCTGACAAAATGGCGAATGTCTTCGTTTCACACTTCCTGTCCGTCATGCTTCACTTCCTATCCTTCGCAATCTCATAGAAACTTAATTAGAACAGTGAAGCATGATAAGCAGGAGATTTTTTTTCGCCTTTTAGGTTGAAGCTTTGCAATCGAAACGTTACTCAATTCAGTATAATAATAAAAAAGTATTACTGTCAAAGGTTGTGAGCACATTTGGTGCGAATAAGATGATTGTATTAGTGTTCGTCTGTCTCAGGTGTGAATGGGGAGCAGGTGTGTCGAGTTTGGTGTTCGCGTTTTTTATCTGCTCACTGCAGTTCAATGCGGCACCTCAATGGAAAGAGTTCTCAAGATCTGAAAAAAGGAACTCATGCTGAACATGCGTATCCTGTAGGTGATGATGTTTTTTTCTTCTGTTTTTTCACTTCCTGCTTTTTGTGATTGTGCTGCGATAAACAAGACGGCAGAACCGCGGCTGCCGCTCAGGCGGGCTGCTTGTGAAATAAGTTTTCTATAAAAGGATGAATGCAGAACAAAAATGAGTGATGCAAATGTGTGCGTGTGTGTGGAGGGCTGGACTTTATTCTCTCTTTTTTTTTTTTTCTTCACTTTTAACAGGTCACCATAAAGAGGAAATAATGACATGAACCAGAAGCTCAACTTGCTCAATAAGATGAACACACAGGAATTAATTCTTATTTTTCTGCTTCAATTTGAAGGTAAACTACTTTCTGATTCATCTATATTATATTTACGTTGTATAAAAGTTTTGCTCTGCTCATGTAACCTCACAATGACTCGTGTTAGCATGGCTAGCAATATTAAGACGCTCACTCATAACTCGTTCATGTATTTATGAGGTTGTCTTCGGTGGAAAATTTGGCAAAAGTGTGATGTGGCTGCTGTTTAGTACATGAGTTGACGCATTTTGGTGGGTTAGGGTCTCGACCACCCTAAAATATTTGTCAAATTCTAAACTATTTGCCTCGAAGAAAGCTGTTAAGGGAGCAGTTTTACCAAAACAGTGGAATATATAAACATTATGCAATTACTTGATTTTTGTGTGCTTGAAAAATTGATGTTATTTTATTTGTATTTTTTTCCGAACGGGCCCTTGCATCTTTTGTTCAATATGTGTGGCCCTCAGATGAAAAAGTTTGGACACCCCTGCTTTAAGTGTTATAAATATATTTTTTTATGAGAAGCTATTATCAGGAATTTAAGTGGGAGACTCATCATCATAACTGAAAACTACATCATAGAATAATCTTCGGCAACCTGATGAATCTGCCACATGCCAGCCTAAACAACTTTTAAAAGTGTTGGACTAAAATTGAGCATTGAGGAACGCCACAATCCAATGGTGACCCGTATACAATTCTGCCAGTGAGCTGAGCTAATATTGCTGACGTTTTAATAATAGCTAAATTAGCAGAGCTACTAGTATGGCGTTAGTGAGTGTATAATTTAATCTGTGCCCCATCTGTGATGTCTTGCAGTCATCAGTGGCCAGACCACAAACGTCTTTGCTCGGGCTGGGGACGTGGCCGTTCTGCCCTGCGAGCAGTCGTCCTGCTCCGGCATAGGCTGGCTGTACAGTCGGGACGGGAGACCGGTGGTAAGTGAGGTGAAAAATGGTCAAGTTGTGACCAGTTCGCCCAGAAGTCAGCGCCTCAGCTTGAATAACGACTGCTCACTGCGCATTGATGGAGTGACGGCAGAAGATGTTGGTTCCTTTGCATGTGAACGAGATGGAGAGCGGATATTCAACATTGAGCTGAAAGTGATGACACGTGAGTCTCCTGTGTGATGTACGTGTGCCTTTTTGGGCACTATTGTTTAGGCTAGCCGGTAGCCAGTTAGCCATTATGTTTTGCTAAATTGTGGCTCCGTTGGTAAAGTGTTGACAATTTGAATCCTGGCTCAGAGAGTCTGCTGTCAAAAGTATCCTTGGGAAAGACACTGAACCCTAATTTGCTCCCAGTCGTCTTGGCAGCGCCTCGACTGGAAACCAGGATAGCAGCGAGAGAGTCTGAAGCACATTTCTGTGGCAGGGCAAAGAGACCCAATCACTTTAGAGCGGATGCGATGTCATAAAAATGAAAAGTATGTGTTGAGGAGACGTAAACAAACTGACATACAGTACATATGAAATGTAGCTTGATTTTATTCATATGCAAGTCTGTATTGGTCTCACATTGTATCACCTTCTTCCCTGCAGTGACACTTCAGGACTCAAATTCAATGGGAGACGGACACGTGGTCCTGAAGTGTTCCCTGGCCTGCTACCCAGCCCTGAATTGTCGATGCCGGGAAAAAGTCCTCCGCTGGATGGACGAGGATGACAAGGAGCTTTCCTCAGATCGCACTGAGCAGAACAACTGCGTGTCCTTCCTCAATGTACCCCCTGTCAATCGCAAAAGGAATTACAAGTGCCAATACGTGGAAGGAGGCGACGTGAAGGTCCAGGCCCAGTACACATTCGTCTCCACGGAAGAGAGTACAAGAGGTCCTGAGGGTCCTGTAGGTTCTGGAGGTCCTGGAGCACAGCAGCCTCCCCGGGACATCCTCATCATCGTTATCGGGGTGGTCGTTGCAGCCTTGATGCTGGTTTTCATCATTGTGGCCGTCATCCTTGTCAAGTTGAAGTCGAAAAGAAACGCAGGCCAAGGTACGATCATCATTCTATAATCGATATTCATTTCGAGCAGGGGTGCGTAAAGTATGCCAGTTCTTAAATCTGGCCCAACTAGCATTTGCATGAATTGGAAAAAAATTCATACATTTTATGCTGTTGTTTTTTTGGGTAAAATGGCTAATTTGATGACAAAAATGACCCCTTTTTTCCCCATTTTTATTTTAACAAAACTAACAAACTCAAAGATTCCTGTAATATTACAAAATTTGTTTAAAAAAAAAAATCAAGTCATGAAACATTTTTTTTTCCAGTCAAATCGAGAGCCATTAATTTTTTTTCCACACTAATCAGTCTATTCAGTTTTTATTTTTGTATATTTAGCTGATTAAATGCATTTATTGTAAATAAATAATGTTAAAAATAATTTCGAATTTGATTTATGCATTTTTTATTTTGCATTAAATTAACTATAATTGGATAAGTGATTCCATTTTTGTGTGAAAGTGAAATTAATTTTTCAAGTTGCTTACATTTTAAGCACTTTATCACGCAAGTGACTTGCTGCAGTTTTCCACCCTGCCCTCGCGTGTATGAAATCATCTTTTCTGATGACTAATCATTGCACTTGTTCTCTTTTCTTCTTCAGATTTACCCAAGCATGTAAGTTTTTGTTTTTTTACATGATGAAATCCACCAAACCGCAGTTCAACAACAGCAGTGTCATCTGATGGTTGCAAAAGTTTGAGAAAATAATTTCATGTATATGGCGTCCGCTCGATTGTTTGTCAATGAGCGGTTAAACTTGACATCTTCTGGTTCTCCATCAGGACGAGAACAACGCGACGTACGCGAGCGTCAGTTATGACCACAAGACGGAAGACGGCAAGTCTAAGGTGAGAGTATTCGCATCGCTACAATGCTGCCTTGAGATAAGAGTTAAATTCGAGAACTCCAAACACTCGTGCTTCAAATCATCTTTCCTCATTGAAATGTCATTCATTGGTCCGTTCACCAAAATGTGCCGCCATCTAGTGGTGGGGATCTGAAGCGCACTTTGTATCTCTTGTCTTATTCATATTTTTTTTTAATTTATTTTTTTTGGTCACTAATCAGGATAAAATAAGCCATAAAACACATAAGCAAATAGCTTAACTCATTCACTGCCAGCCCAATCAAAATGGACCTCTGACGTCTACAGCCGTCAAAGGCAGCAAATAGGTTAAAAAAAAAATAAATAAATTTTTGGATGGGTGAAATGGCCGATGTGAAATTTTGAAGTGCGTGTCTGTTTGTCTTCTGATTTCAAAAGGATGAATCACCGGAAGACCCTGAGAGCAGTGTGACGTACGCTACTGTCAACCACCAGAAGAAGAAGAAGAAAAAGGAAGCCGACGCCAAAAAACAGGCCAGTAATACCGACTCGGTCTCTGCCTCAACTTTATCGTTCCCAAAATCCAAAAGAGGATTTGTTGCTTTCAAGATCTTGCTTTTATTTTGAAGTTTTAACTCAATCAATCAACCTGTTTTGTCAATTTTGCTTTTCATTTATCCCGATTTTTTTTATTTTGGGATTCTGTCTTGATTTTCATCATAAACGGGCTCAGGGAAATTTGCATAAATGTTACGTTAAGACTGAACCTTAAAACAAGTGCTCATTGACTCATTTGCTCCCAAAAACGTGTAAATACATTTATTTATTTATTTTAATGTTCAAAGACGTATTTGTTTATTTTTTATTTTTTAGAGCATACAGAAGGCTTTGATGCAGCCTCTCAACCGCAAAGAACGGTTGCAGAAATGGTAGTCATTACACAAACGGCCAGCAGGTGGCAGCAGAGCAAAGGAGATCAACCAGGACCATGTAGAAAAAAATAAATAAAACTAAATTACTCACAATTTTAAATAATTTGTGAAAACTGATGAAACTTAGCTCTCTTCTAATGCTAATTGCTGCAAAACGGAAACGGATAGAAACATTACTTTTTTCTTCCTGATGAAAGAAGAGACTTTAATCTTTCTTTTGATAGGTTCCATGCTTTTATAGCAATGGAACACAATATTCCGTGAGCCTTGCAAAATCAGTCACAATCCAGTAAAACAGCCGGGAGCGAACGGGACTGCTTCTGTGAAAATGGCTGCCAGTGAATGAGTTAAACACGCACAGCGCAGCGGCGCATACGAACGGAGCAGACGACAAAACTCGCGGGTTATATTTTCTCTTTGCAACGTGGGAGCAACAAACAAAAGCAGACTTCTCTGTTTTATGTAAATGGACAATAGCTTCTAATCATAATTCTTCTTGTTAAGGGATGTGAAAAAAAAAATTCATCTTCAATCTATGGAAGTGTTATCCGCAAATGGCCCCTGGGCCATAGTTTGAACACCTCTGCTGTAATCCCATAAACCCGACAGCCCTCTAAACGCGTGTTTGTGACTGTGCAGGTCCCTGAAGAGGGAGATGAGTTGGTGACCTACGCGGCCGTCAGGACGACGGCCAGCATCCCGCCTCAACAAGATGGCAGCAATTGAAAAGAAGATCATCGGGAAAAGACGTTAAGTGGTCATGTCAAAGTTAAGGAGCATCGTCGTTATCAACACCCGCACACGTTATGTTTAGGTGGAAATGCAACAACTCGTTTTATTATTTATTCTGCGATTGTGTGTACACGGCCGTCGTTATTCTTTAAACATGACTTTTCGGATGACTGAATCACGTTTAATGTTTAACACTGATAGAAAAATGTGATTGGCTTTATGGACACTTGATTCCATCACAAATCAGGGTTTGCTTTTCTCCTCTAGATACAAATTTCCCCCTCTCTCACCAAGTATGAACTTGTAAAAAGTCTACACACCCCATGTATATCCAAATGTATATATGTCCATATATATGTTTTCTCGACAGGTAATGTGTAAAAAGAAGGTTTTTTTTTCTTGGGAAAAATTGTCTCTTTTGTCAATATAGGTGTATAAACACAATCTTAAATGATTTAAAATGTTCAACAATTTTATATGAACCCGTAAGAGTAATTGTCAAGGAATGTGTCCAAAATTACCACACTTTATAAATTTCTCATTTTTATTTACTATCATTGTCAAGCACAATTTTCGGTAAACTCTGTACATTATACACTATTAGTATCAACTCGACATTAAAATATTTTCAAAGACAGCAGAGTTATATGGATTAAAAAACAACAACAACTATGTGCTGTTATTAGTGTGATCAAAAATAATCCAGGCAAATGATTGTCCCCCCCCCCCCAAAAAAAAACGGTCATGTCTGTTCGCTGGCTGGCTAGCGGGCAACGGAGATGGCGCAAAGCTTGTGCGGCGCGGGGCACAGTGTGCCGCCAACGCAGGGGGTCAAGTCCAGCTCGTCCTCTGTGACTCCCGGGGGTGGCCGGAAGCGGAAGTGCTGCAACAGTGTGGCAAAGAAGATGAAGAGCTCCATGCGGGCCAGGCTCTCTCCCGGGCAAGCCCTGCGACCTGTGATTCATCCAGCAGAGGGAGTTGCCATCAGCGAAAATATTTAGGGCATGACTTGCTCTCTTTGCAGAACCAACGCAAATTTCCCATTGTTATACGCACCTGCCGAGAAGGGCAAGAAGGCGTCGGACTTGACGAACTTTCCGTCCTTGTCCAGGAAATGTTGGGGATGGAAGGAGAGCGGCTTCTCCCACTCGCGCTCGTCATGCAGGACGGACGTCAGGAGAGGGTACACGATCGTGCCCTGCGAGGGTGGGGGAGACGTTCAGCTGTGGTGGGAAGTCAACAACTACCAATATTTGGATACAGCATTTTTTCTGGTATACGTACTTGAGTATTCATTTTTCTGACCAGTTTTTTAGCTACTTTTACTCACTACCTTTGAGTAATAGAAAGTTGTTTTTCATTATCATGGCTGCATATCAAATCAGGCCTCATCATAGAAAATTGACAGCAAATCTGGACTTCTTTACAAACCCTATAAAGTAAATTCTGAGATTTCATTTTTGATGGAAACTTTTTCTGGTGGGATATCACCGCTTCAAGAATGATTTCAGATGATCCCCCCCCCAAAAAAAAAAAAAATGCTGACCTTCTTGAGGAAGTAGCCCCGGAATGTGACGTCCTGGCTGGTCCGATGAGGGATTGCCGTGGGAGTGACGTCGCACAGCCTCTGCGTCTCGTGGACGACGGCGTCGGTGAAGGGCAAGTTTTTGCGGTCCTCCACCTGAATCTGGCGATCGCCGATCACCCGTTTCAGCTCCGCTTGGACCTTCTCTGCGGTTTCACAAGAGCACAAAGAATAAAGGAGGAAGGAGGCAAAACTTCAAATAAGTCAACGTTCAATTTTAGGCTTGGATTCAAAGAAAAAAGGCACTTCTGCTCGTGTTACCTTGCACGTCGGGATACTTGGCCATGAGGAGGAGCGCCCACCTGAGCGTGGTGGAGGTGCTTTCTGTGCCTGCCGTAAACAGGTTGATGATGGTCGCCAGAAGGTTCAAATTGTGGTAGTGGCCCACGTCGCCGGAGTCCTGCGCACAAATGAAAGCTCAACGTTAGCTTTGTTGGGAATCATTCAATCTCCAGGCACAAGTCATAGAACTCCGATCTAGAGGATAGGAAGTGATTTCTCAAAACAGCCACCATACCTGTAGCTCGAGTGTAGCAATACTCTGAGCTGGTAAGGTAAGCAAGAAAGTAAACTTGATACTGAATAGGCTAGTTATCAGAAGTCTAGTATTCGTCTCAAGGAGGGAAGGGCAAGAGACAAGATTGGTACGATGTATTCTTTCATAAATTGACAAACAACACAAATGGACAACTGCAGCTGATTCTCTGACAAGCTTCCACCTCACTTCCTGATCCAGTGTCCCTCCTTTTCAATGGCTGCACTGGCTTACATGACCACGTGAAGAGGGGAATTTAAAGGAGCAGGATTTGCCACCTGGGCTATAGTACCTCCAGTTGCTGCTGTCGGATGAGGAAGGCGTCCACCAAGCCTCGGCTGCTCTGCGGGTCCAGAGTCTCCTTCAGACCCTGGATCAGTTCCGTGGCCTGCTTCTGGTTGGCCATCACATGACCGCGGAGCTCGTCCTTCGCCGAGGAGAGCCACATGCCGAGCCACGGGAACATGTTGTACAACTGAGGAAAAAGCTCATCTGTGAAATGCATCTGGTCGGGGTCATTAACTCATTCACTCCCAAAAACGTATTTATACGTTTTTTTAGGTTTTTGTTTGCTAGTTTTTGTATGAAGGCTTCAATGCAGTTTCTGACCTGAAGTGGTCGCTTAAAGCGATGTTAGTTATTACCACAAAAAAAATAAAAAATTAACAGCAAAGTATAAGAGATCAACCAGGTCCATGTTGCAACAAGCTCTTTTTCCCAGTATTTTCAACAGGTTTGTGAATAATGATGAAACTTAGCTAATTCTAATGCTAATTGCTACAAAACATAAAAACTGGTAAAAAAATATACCGTACTTTTTTTGCTTTTTTTTTTTTTTTTTCCCCCTGATGAAAGAAGAGACACATTTTTCTTTTGGTAGGTTCCATGTTTTTATAGCAATAGTACATGAAAATGGCTGGGAGTTAATGAGTTTACATGGAAATGGACGGCGTTCGATCTACCTGCAAGGATGCGCTGCCCAAGAGCTGAAAGATCCTGCATATGCGCTTGACCATGGCCGTGAAGGCGGGGTCGTCGTACTGGAACCTGTCGCCGAACACCAGCGAGCAGATGATGTTGGACACGGCGTAGTTGAGCGGCTGCTGGGTGTCGAACGCTTCACCTGAAACGATAATCGGCACCATGAAAGAAGACTTCACCACAAGGCGGCATTCAATGTTATTCTACGTTTTCTTATACCGCCGTTTTTTGTCCTTCAACTACTTCTACATTTCTCGACCTATTCAAACCATTCCAACTTCGACATGTTCCAAAAATCCACACTTCACGTGCTATTATTTTTCTCATTCCAAGCATTCATATTTTTCCCACAATTCAACATTTTTCTCCCCAAAAAATCCCCATTAATTTCAAACAAAGTGTATGACAGATTAAACTCTTGGGCCAATTCACCTTGGGATCATTAAAATTGCCTCAACTCCCACATTTAACTGGTACCATGACAGAAAACATCACTACAGGACACAAGAAAACTTTGTCAATGTTGATGCGCATTTTCAGCATTACACGCAATATCTTCAGAAGTTATGTATATCAGCAGATGTCAATCGTCAGTGTTTGTATGGGGAATTTGTCCCCACAAAAGTAGCAGTACACTTGAATCAACCTGGTGTGCTTTTAATATTTTCTGTGTGCGTGTTATGATGCTGATGTGTTGTCGAGGTTGCATGTGCGGCACCTCTGAAATTCTTGAAGACTTCCAAGAGGTGCTGACATTCCTCGACGATCTTGTCCTCGCACGTCTTCTTTCCCATCCCGAAGTCTTTCAGGCTGCTCAGTGCGAAGCGACGCATCTCCTTCCACGAGTCTCCGTTGGTCCAAATGATGCCTCGGGTGAGCGAAACGATTTAATTTCACTTCCTGTGCTCGTTATCACTGCAGTGTGCGCGTTTGTTTACCGTGTTCCATCTTATGGCCTTCCAGAGGTTGCCGTTCTCCAAACTCTTCGGCGTGCTGGACCAGGGCCTCCTTCACTGTCTTGTAACCGGCCAGAACAACCACCTTTTTGGGGCCCATGTGGAAGGTGAACACTTGGCCGTACTTCTTCGACATCTTGGACCAAAGAGGGTGGGGGTCCAAATGAAAAGGACACAACATGATGAGCAAACAAGGAAAACAAACATTGGACTGATTGAAAGTCAATATCAGGTCAAGTCAACTCAAATGCATAAATATAGCTCTTAGGAAAAGAGACTCAAAAGGGTTTCGCACGCCAACGGTTGACGACATCCCCTGATTATTATTAACTCATTCACTCCCAAAGACGTATTTATACGTTTTTTAGGTTTTTGTTTGCTAGAGTTTTTGTATGAAGGCTTTGATGCAGTTTCTGACCTGAAGTGGAAGCTTAAAGCGATGGTAGTTATTACAAAAAAAAGTTTCATTCATGAAACAGATGAAGCACACTTTTTTTTTTGTAATAACTACTATCGCTTTAAGCGACCACTTCAGGCCAGAAACTGCATCAAAGCCTTCATACAAAAACTCTAGCAAACAAAAACCTAAAAAACGTATACGTTTTTGGGAGTGAATGAGTTAATCCCACAAGGACACGAGCGTACAAATAATCCAAAACTGACAAACAATTGTTATAATAATATTGTGTTTATATTATGCTTGGCGTACTTTTTTTGGAAGTGTCGCTTGAGCTGGAAATTGTTGTGACTCGTTAACCATTACTGTTGCTAATCTTCAACTGGGGTTGTTGGAATGACACTAAAAGGGCGGAACCGGAGCAGAGTCCAGAAGGGCACAAATTGGAAGTCTTGTTATTTCAAGTATCAGAGAGAATGCATTTCCTAAAGAAATTGAGACCGGTTTCCTTCCCCTCCAACGTCCTTAGAACCTTCTTCAGGGGCATGGTTGAGGGCGTTCCGACATACTGCATATCAACGTGGTGTTCCAGCAGCAGTGTGTCAGATTAAAAAAAAAAAAAAAAGCCCGACTGAGGATAGTGAGAGGAGCAGAAAATGTGATTGGAGTGTCCCTCCTCTCTGTAGAAGTTATTCCAGAGCTGCTGTAGGTGGAGGAGGTTGACCACCACCCTTCACGCCCACTGCACAAGTACTTTGACCTATGTATCAAAAAAGTAGTAGGCTACTAGAGGTTGAGGACTATCTTGCTATATTTGACTGAAACTGGTCTGGGGAAAAAAAGTGGCATGAACATTCCTAATTGAAACTAACTGCGAAAAGTCCTACGTGTGAATAAGTGCATGCACGCCGGATAGTCTCTCACTTCCAGGAGGGTCCAGTGCGGTCCGTGCAGGTTGAGATGGAGCAAGTTCCCGAGGAGCGGGAGCGGCCTGGGACCCGGAGGCTCCTGCCGCCGAGGCTCCGGCGTGCTGGAGGCCGACGACCAGACCACGTAGGCGAGGAGCAGCACCAGCACGGAGCCCAGCACGGAGCTGGAGGTCAGCGGGAACAAAGCGACCGAAACATCCATACCTGGGAGGCCAAGTGAGCACGTGACCACCCCACTGCCGCACCGTCTTCGTGTGACACTTGGGAAAGTCCAACCCACTAGTGGGGCGGGACGCGATAAGACAAAAACGTCACCATAGCATGAAATAGTAATTGCTACGATCTTCATTTTTGAAAACATTATTATGACAGTGTTGAATATTACCTTGTGTGCACATTTGACGTGCCTTTTGTGAAAAGGTAAGTCAATATACATACAGTACAAGTGTAACTGATGCTAGCTGGTACTGTCTGGCTGTATGCTAGCAAAGCCGTACATATGCTAATTCACAAAATAGTTTCCAGTAAACTTTTAGGCCTGCCACAAATGGATGTTGGCACCACCTGTGCACCCTTTCTGTGGGTTTTTTTTTTTTTTTTTTTTTAGCGAGGTACACAAGTATAATAACAGAAATGCCATTCCATTATTAATATCCTATCTGTTTTCTACAGCTCAAGTTGAGGTTCTCAAACCAACCACAAAACAAGACAAGCCGTTCAAGACGTCAGTTTGGCCGGCATCAAAACAATCATGTAAGTCCATTCGGCATATTTAAGGCAACTTGTTAATTTTAATAATACTCGTTTGTGATTAAGGACTTTATAAACAATCTTGACAACATTCTGACCACCTAACACGGCTGCTTCAGCTCAATAGGATGGACTGGGCACATAAAGTAGGTGGACCACATGCATTTTTACAGCATGTTTATTATAGTGACAAAACGGCATTTGGTTTGTGCACATTTGGTCCGGACTCCTTACTCATATTTCACTTTGCTCTCTTGCATTTTCCCACCCAAATCTAACAATATTTTGTTATTGGTTTGTAGCTGAACAGTTTTAATGATAATGTCATGCAATTAATATTCTTTCAGATTGTACTATAATTTATTAGAAATGTTTAAGAATGTCTGTTTGTCAATATAGGTTTATAAACACAATCTTAAATGATGTAAAATGTTTTATATTATTATGTAAGAGTAATTGTCAAGGAATGTATCCAAAATGACCACACTTTACAAATTTGTTAACTCATTTTTATTCACTGTCATTCTCGAGCACAATTTTCGGTAAACTCTATACAATATACACTGCTAGCATCGACTTGACATTTAAATATTTTCAAAGACTGCAGAGTTATGGATTAAAAAAAAAAATCGACTGGAAAAACAAAACAAAAAAACGGTCATGTCTGTTCGCTGGCTGGCTAGCGGGCAACGGAGATGGCGCAAAGCTTGTGCGGGGCAGGGCAGAGCGTGCCCCCCTCGCAGGGGGTCAAGTCCAGCTCGTCCTCTGTGACTCCCGGGGGTGGCCGGAAGCGGAAGTGCTGCAACAGTGTGGCAAAGAAGATGAAGAGCTCCATGCGGGCCAGGCTCTCTCCCGGGCAAGCCCTGCGACCTGTGATTCATCCAGCAGAGGGCGTTGCCATCAGCGAAAATATTTAGGGCATGACTTACTCTCTTTGCAGAACCAACGCAAAGTTCCCATTGTTAGACGCACCTGCCGAGAAGGGCAAGAAGGCGTCGGACTTGACGAACTTTCCGTCCTTGTCCAGGAAATGTTGGGGATGGAAGGAGAGCGGCTTCTCCCACTCGCGCTCGTCATGCAGGACGGACGTCAGGAGAGGGTACACGATCGTGCCCTGCGAGGGTGGGGGAGACGTTCAGCTGTGGTGGGAAGTCAACAACTACCAATATTTGGATACAACACTTTTTCTGGTATACGTACTTGAGTATTCATTTTTCTGACCATTTTTTTAGCTACTTTTACTCACTACCTTTGAGTAATAGAAAGTTGTCTTTCATTATCATGGCTGCATATCAAATCAGGCCTCATCATAGAAAATTGACAGCAAATCTGGACTTCTTTACAAACCCTATAAAGTGAATTCTGAGATTTCGTTTTTGATGGAAACTTTTTCTGGTGGTATATCACCGCTTCAAGAATGATTTCAGATCCTAAAAAAAAAATATGCTGACCTTCTTGATGAAGTAGCCCCGGAATGTGACGTCCTGGCTGGTCCGATGAGGGATTGCCATGGGAACGATGTTGGCCAGCCTCTGCGTCTCGTGGATGACGGCGTCGGTGAAGGGCAAGTTTTTGCGGTCCTCCACCTGAACCCGCCGATCGCCGATCACCCGTTTCAGCTCCGCTTGGACCTTCTCTGCGGGCTCACAAGAAAACAAAGAGGGAATGAGGTCACAGTTCAAATAAGCCAACATTGAATTTTAGGCTTGGATTAAAGAAAAAAAGGCACTTCTACTCGTGTTACCTTGCACGTCGGGATGCTTGGCCATGAGGAGGAGCGCCCACCTGAGCGTGGTGGAGGTGGTTTCTGTGCCTGCTGCAAACAGGTTGACGATGGTCGCCAGAAGGTTCAAATTGTGGTAGTGGCCCACGTCGCCGGAGTCCTGCGCACAAATGGAGCCTCACTGTTGGCTTTGATGGGAATCATTCAATCTCCAGGCACAATCTCATGGAACTCTGATCTAGCGAATAGCGAGTGATTCTCAATACAGCCATCCAACCTCCAGTTGCTGCTGTCGGATGAGGAAGGCGTCCACCAAGCCTCGGCTGCTCTGCGGGTCCAGAGTCTCCTTCAGACCCTGGATCAGTTCCGTGGCCTGCTTCCGGTTGGCCATCACATGACCGCGGAGCTCGTCCTTCGCCGAGGAGAACAACATGCCGAGCCACGGGAACATGTTGTACAACTGAGGAAAAAGCGCATCTGGTCGGGGTCATTAACATGGAAATGGACGGCGTTCGATCTACCTGCAAGGATGCGCTGCCCAAGAGATGAAAGTTTCTACATATGCGCTTGACCATGGCCCTGAAGTCGGGGTCGTCGTACTGGAACCGGCTGCCGAACACCAGCGAGCAGATGATGTTGGACACGGCGTAGCTGAGCGGCTGCTGGGTGTCGAACGCTTCACCTGAAACGATAATCGGCACCATGGAAGAAGATTTCATCACAAGGCACCAGCACAACTGCATTCACGTTATTCTACGGTTTCTTATTGTCATTTTTTTTTGTCCTTCAACTACTTCTACATTTCTCGACCTATTCAAACCATTCCAACTTCGACATGTTCCAAAAATCCACACTTCACGTGCTATTATTTTTCTCGTTCCAAGCATTCATATTTTTCAAAACACTAGAAGACATTATGTCAATGTTGATGCGCATTTTCAGCATTCACACGCAATATCTCCCGAAGTCTTATATAAGCTGTCAATCGTCAGTGTTTGGATGGGGAATTTGCGCCACCTGGTGAAATCTCCTCTCCTTAATGTAAACAAAAGATGGGCGGTAGCAGTACATTTAGTTGAATCTGGTGTGCTTTTAATTAGTTTTGTTCCGATACTGGTATCGGCAGAGGTGTCGATACTGCATAAAAACAGTGGTATCGGTATCGGTGAGTACTCATAAGTAACATGCCGATACCATTAATTCCAACACTAATATAGGATTTCGTGCTCGTGCACTACCTTCATTGGTATGTGACGTGTTACCTGCATGCCGATCTAAGATATCCTATTGGTCCTTGAGTGCTCTGGACCAATGGCAAGATAGCTTTTTCATGTTGAGGGAAAAAAAAACCTTAAGTATTGGTATGGTATCGGTCGATACTGCAAAGCTCTGGGTATCCGTATCAGGGGCCAAAAAAACGGCATTGGAACAACACTACTTTTAATATTTTCTGCATGTTTGTTATGATGCTGATGTGTTGTCAAAGTTGCATGTGCGGAACCTCTGAACTCCTTGAAGACTTCCAAGAGGTGCTGACATTCCTCGATGATCTTGTCCTCGCACGCCTTCTTCCCCATCCCGAAGTCTCTCAGGTTGCTCAGAGCGAAGCGACGCATCTCCTTCCACGAGTCTCCGTTGGTCCAAGTGATGCCTCGGGTGCGCAAAAACCGATTTCATTCACATCCTGTGCTCTTTATCATTTGCAGCGTGCGTGCGTGTTTACCGTGCTCCACCTTGTGGCCTTCCAGAGGTTGTCGTTCTCCAAACTCTTCGGCGTGCTGGACCAGGGCCTCCTTCACTGTCTTGTATCCGGCCAGAACAACCACCTTTTTGGGGCCCATGTGGAAGGTGAACACTTGGCCGTACTTCTTCGACATCTTGGACCAAAGAAGGTGGGGGTCCAAATGAAAAGGACACAACATGATGAGCAAACAAAAACAAAACACTGGACTGATCGTTCCTCGAGAGCCGGAGTTGCGGAGTCCTGCAGGTTTTGGATGTTTACCTGCTCCAACACAGCTGACTCCAATTAACAGGGTCGTTATCAGGATGAAGCAGCGCTTGCTGGTAAAATGATAAAATATCAGCTGTGTTGGAGAAGAGAAACATCCAAAACCTGCAGGACTCTGGCCCTCGAGGACCGTGTTTGCCCACCCCTGGTTTATATTATGCTTGGTGTACTTTTTTTTTTTTTTGCAAGTGTCGCTTGAGCTGGAAATTGCTGTGTGTGACTCGTTCACCATTACAGTTGCTAATCTTTAACTGGGGGTGTTGGAAGGACACCCAAAGGGTGTAGAGTCCACAAGTGCTCAAATTGGAAGTCTTATTATTTCCATTATCGGTACGTGCAACTGCGGTTGATAGCAGTATTGGCCGCCCTCTTGTGGCCATTTCACGACCAGGAGCTAAAAATTAGAATAGTCATTAATTTTATGCAATTTTAAGGAAAAATACTACATTGGGATGTAGCTATAGGCCAATTATTCAAATGAGTTGTCATTGTTTGTTTGTTTTTTGAGGGGGGGGGGGGTTGTTTGTGGGGTTGTTGATATATATAATAAAAGTAGTAAGTACTGTGACTAGCTCGTATTCGACTTGTACTGGTCTTTTAAAAAGTGGCATGAACATCCCTAATTGTTAAAACTAAAAAAGTCAAACGTGTAGCTACGTGCCGTGTGAATGCGTGCGTGTATATGTGTGTGTGCGCGTGCGCGCGCACGATCGTCTCTCACCTCCAGGAGGGTCCCGTGCGGTTCGTGCAGGTTGAGCTGGAGCAAGTTCCCGAGCAGCGGCAGCGGCCTGGGACCCGGAGGCTGCTTCCGCCGAGGCTCCGGCGAGCTGGAGGCCGACGCCCACGCCAAATAGGCGAGGAGGAGCACCAGCACGGAGCCCAGCACGGAGCTGGAGGTCAGCGGGAACAGCGCGACCGAAACGTCCATGCTTGGGAGGCCGATCGAAGTGACGACGACCCCACTGCCGCAAGTCCGCGCGTCACACCTTGCAAAGTCCAACCCACTATCGGGGCGGGACGCGGTAAGTCAAAAACTTCACCAAAATAAAGTTCTGTGGCGTTGGAGATCAATAGTTAATGTGACGTTCGCGAACGAATTGAGTTTTTGAACGACTCTTTGGGAATCGAGTCCTTGCAGGAGAGAAGCTGCTGGCAGGCTAGATTTGACAGAACCGGCTCCCAGGCAGCGAGAATTTGGTCTATGCTCGTAACTCAAAACACTCATATCTCAACTCAATTCAATTTGATCTATAAAGCACTTTGAAACAACCAATCGCTGCCTACAAAGTCCTGTCAATGGAGTAAAACTCAGTCATGCATCACATAAACAGGAAAATATATAAGTTAAGGAGCACCACCATAATGTTTTAGGCTTTCATTGAGGCGGAAAGACAATTCATTTGATTTATTCTGAGGTTGTGTGTTCTTTTCATACGACTGAATCCCGGGCAGATGAATCATGATTAATGTTTAACACAGATACTGCAGAAAAATACACCGATTGATCTTTGACCCGCATGCGATTGACTTTATGGACTTTTGTTTCCATGACAAATGAAACATCAGCAGCCCGTTAAAAAAAAAAAAAAGTAGAAGAGCAAAATATGTTTGAGTCAAAAGTGTGCAGGGAGAATTGGTCTTGAAATAGGCACAGATTTTGTTCTAACAAATGAACAATGACATTATTTGTTTGAATGCATACATATTTGAGCACACATTACAAATGCGTTTAATCAACTTTATTCGCTAATAAAATCAAACACAATTTTCGGTAAAAACAAACAAAAAAAAAAAACATACATTTCAACATTTGTGCAAAGATTGCAAATTCATGGGGAAAAAACTGTGCGGTTATTAGTAGTGTGATCACAAATGATCCAGGCAGATGATTACAAAAAAAAAAAATACAATGTTCGCTAGCTGGCTAGCCGGCAACGGAGACTGCACAAAGCTTGTGCGGCGCGGGGCACAGCGTGCCGCCAACGCAGGGGGTCAGGTCCAGCTCGTCCTCGGTGACCCCCGGGGGTGGCCGGAAGCGGAAGTGTTGCAGCAGTGTGACGAAAAAGATGAAGAGTTCCATGCGGGCCAGGCTCTCTCCCAGGCAGACCCTGCGACCTGCCGTGCAGCCAATCCACAAAAGATTATAATTTTTTTTTTTTTTTAAGGCGTCCAAGAAACACACCAAATCACTAAAAACTTTCTAACAAAGAAACTTACAAACTAACTCAATTACGAGCCAACCACCGAAATAAAACGACTAAAGATGAGAAAACCTCCCACTGTGTTGGGCTCTCAATTTCTGCATAGCAACAAGTGACGGCACAAGGCTGCCATCGTGTGACGCACCTGCCGAGAAGGGCATGAAGGCGTCGGGCTTGACGAACTTCCCGTCCTTGTCCAGGAAATGTTGCGGATGGAAGGAGAGCGGCTTCTCCCACTCGCGCTCGTCATGCAGGACGGACGTCAGGAGAGGACACACGGTCCTTGGCATCTCGATTAGAGACGGTAATCTCGACAATTATTCATAGTGATCAAACAGGTTTTATTAAAGGTCGTCATTCTACTAATAATATTAGGAGACTCTTTAACTTGATTAGTATGTCACAGCGGTATGATAAAAAGGCAGTTGTTATTTCGCTGGATGCAGAAAAAGCATTCGATAAAGTTAACTGGTCCTTCCTCTTTGCTGTCTTAAATAAATTCGGCTTCGGGGAGTCATTCATTCAATGGGTCTCAATATTATATGATTCTCCTAAAGCTACAGTTACTACTAATGGGATTACATCACAGAGTTTTACTTTACAAAGGGGAACAAGACAAGGGTGCCCAATTTCTCCTTTATTATTTGCTATATTTATTGAGCCGCTTGCATTAGCTATACGTCAGGATAGACGGATCCAAGGAATCCACTCCGGGACAATAGAACATAAAATTAATCTATATGCCGATGATATATTACTCTATTTAGAAGAACCTGCTATCTCGCTAGGGGAAGCATTTAAATTAATAACTAAATTCTCTCACTTATCAGATTACTCTATTAACTGGACAAAATCAACATTATTACCTATTACAGAAAATTCATGGAATCCTACAAGTCAGGATCCACACTACTCCTTTCCTACAGGTAATTTAAAATACTTAGGTGTTAAAATTTCACCTAAGTTAACTGAATTAACTTCTTTAAATTTTTCACCATTATTGGATAGTATCCGTAGTGACCTGGAACGCTGGAATAATCTTCCGATCTCTTTAATAGGACGGATAGCTACTATAAAAATGAAAGTTTTACCAAAGATTAATTATTTATTTTCAATGATTCCATTTAAACCTACGTCTAACTGGTTCCAATCGCTGGACTCTGCTATCATAAAATTCTATTGGAATAAAAAAAAAGCCAAAATTAGTCTATCTACTCTTCAGGAAAGTAAATCTAAAGGAGGTTTAGAGGCACCAAACTTTATGTACTATTATCTAGCTAATCAACTACAATATCTTGTGCTATGGACACAACCCAACAGAGATACTAACTGTTGGTTGGAATTGGAGCAGAAGGATTGTAATAATCTTAGACTGTCAGATTTACTCTTTATTACAAAATCAATAAGACGACATAATTGTTTTAAAAACCCAATGATAGCCGCCACCCTGACTGCCTGGTGGAAGGCATTAGAAATTACAAACTCCCAATTGGCGCCCTGTGGGCTCTCTCCCATTTGGCATAACCCCGACTTTCAACTTAATAATCAGTCGTTCCATTTAAGCCTATGGGAGCAGAAAGGAATTACACACCTTCATCATCTTTTCTCAGATAATAAGTTTATATCGTATACAAACTTGGTCCAGAAATATGAAATAAAAAAGGGAAATTTCTTACATTATCTGCAAGTTAAAAATATGGTTAAGAAACAAATCCCAACACTTCAAGATACGCTCCAACTGCCTGTCTTAGCTAAAGATATTATAAAGCTTTCTCCAACAACAATAAAGAAAATATCAAAAATATATAAGTTATTTTTATACACAAATAAAACGTATTTACCGACTTTAAAATGGGAAAAAGACTTGTCTATAGTTCCGGAACCAGACTTTTGGACCCAAATCTGTGAAAATGTATTTAAAATGACCAAACAGACAAATTTGCAACTTATCCAATATAAGATACTTCATAGAACATATATTACACAATATATGATGAAAAAAATGGGACTCTCTGACTCCGACATTTGTCTCCAGTGCTCACAAAACACTGCCGATACTTATCTTCATGCTTTATGGTCATGTACTCCAGTGCTGCATTTCTGGACTAAAATCTTGGAAAAGCTCGCTGATATATTAAACTGTAGGCTTCCTTTATCTCCAAGACTGTGTTTACTAGGTGACTTAACAATAACTGAGCGACCATGTAAACAATCTCAATCTATATTTATAGCCCTTACTATTGCTAAAAAAATAATCCTTGTCAATTGGAAAAATAAACAATCTCTAAATATCGACCACTGGTTAAACTTACTAATAAATTATATCTCAATGGAAAAAATCTCTGCCTTAAATAAAAATCAAGTATCAAGATTTAAACAAATATGGTCTATGTACATAGAATATTTTAATCTCAATTTGGCAACTTAATCCTGCCAAGATTCTGCCTGTTAACGAGAGCCACCACATCGTTACAACTTCTGTTTTCGCTGCTCCTGTATTTGGTATTTTGTATCTGATTGTTTTTATTTTTATATAGTCAGGAACCTAGTTGCTGCTAGTGGGCTCGAGCATACCACACTATACGACACTATACTCAATAACTCCTTAAGATCTATTTCTAGTGGGCACTAAGCATCAACACTTGGTGTTACTGCATGCTAATTAGTCAATTTTCTTGACGCCGTCCCCTGTGGTCGGGCGGGGGTGGTTCTGCCCCCCCCCCCCCCCCCCCCCCCCCCGTTGTCTGCTCGGTGGCGGTTGCGTCTTGGCCGCTCCCTGGGCCCCCTGTGGGGTGCGGTGTTGGGGTGCTTCCCCTGGTGCCCGGGGCGGTGCCGTCCCGGCGCGGTCCGCTGCTCCGTGCCCGGCGGCGCGGTTCGGGGTGGGTGGGCCTCCGGTGTGCCCCGTGGTTCCCTCTCCCCTCCCCCTTCCTCCCCCCCGTCGCCTCTCCCTCCTCGCCTCCTCCCGCCCATCCTCCTCTGCCTCCCGGTCCCTTTTCCCTTGTCGCCCTCCCTCCTCCTCTCCCCCCCCGCCTCCTGCCCTGCAGCCGCCCTTTCGCCTTCTTGTCGTCTTCTCCCCGCTTCCCCCGCCCCCCCCCCCCCCTTCCCTGTCTGCCCTGCGGCCCCTCCCCCTCCCTCTCCCTGGGCCTGGGGCTCCCTCCCCGGCCCGGGCGTCGGGCTCCGGGGGCCGGGCGAGGGTTTGGGGCCTGCCCCGCTCCGGTATAACTCCTGGTGCCCCGGGCGGGCCCCGGTGGCTGGTGGGCTGTCCGGTAGCCCTGCTGCGCTGGCTGCCCGCCCATTGTGGTGCCGGGTGGATGAGGTGGGGGGCGGCGGGGGGTGGGGGTGCTGGGGGGCGGGCGTGCCACCTACACCCGCCGGGTTGGGTGAGGCCCCGCTGGTCGCTCCTCTTACTCACTTCACTAGCTTGCACTATACACTTTGTAAATATACACATAGGGCACACAACACATTTCTTGGTGGGGTGGGGAAGGGTGGAAACACCGTCTTCACCCTTCAACTCCCCTCCAATTTTAATGCACCTCACGTCCAAGGGGAGGGGTGAGTTGGGGCGGGGAGCCATCAGAGGGGATGGACTGCAGTGCCTGGCAGCGCTGTGGTCCCCCCCATTTGTGTCCCTGCCCCACCACTTTGTCCCTCCATTCCCTTTTTTAATGCACCACACATATACATATTCATTTTTTGGGGGGGGATACGGGTGTGTCGGAGTAGGGGAAATTTTTTCCCTCTGCTCCGACTCACCTGCTCCCAATTTTAATGCACCACACGCACACACTTTTATATACACTGGGTGGGGCCACATTCACGGTGTAAGGGTAGAGCTCGCCAGTCGGCGAGCTGGCGGACTCAGTAACAGGGTTAGGTGTCACTTGTACTCTGGCGTGACGACCGGGGCCTCTCCCCACCGGGCTCGGTGTTCTGGTGTCCCGCCTTCTCCCCTGGTGCTTCCTCCTCTGCTTCCCCCCTCCCGCCGCGGTGCAAATCTCGCGCGGCTGGAGGTGGGGTGGGCACATCTTCCCTCTCTGCGCTGCTGCCCGGTGCCGGTTTCCGGGGGGGGGGGTGGGGGGTTCTCGCGGGGGGGCCGGGTTCGCGGGGGGGGGGGTGGCGGCCGTCGGGGGGGGGGCGGCTTGTTTGGGGGGGGGGGTGGAGGTATGGGTGGGTGGGGGGTTGGGTGCTGGGGGTCGGGGTGTGTTCGGGGGTTTGGGGGTCGGGGGTGGTGGGGCCTGGGTCGTGGTGGATGGCGGGTTTGGGTGGGGTGCGGGGGGGTCGTGGGGGGGTGGGGGCTGGGGACCGGTGGGGCGCTGTGGGGGCCCGCTGGGCCTCGTTCTGCGGCCTTGGGCTCGGGGGTGTGGGCCGGGGCTGGGGCGGGGGTGTTCCGGGTGTCTGGGTCGGCTCGCTGACCGGTGTCCGCTCGGGTGGCTTGGGGGTGGCCTTGGTGCTGCCGCGGCCTGGGGATTCCGGGGGGGGGTGCTCGCTTTGCTGGACCGCGGTTGACGGCTTCTCTCTTTGGTGGTGGTCCTTATGCATGCCAGATCCGTCGCACCAGCATCTACTGAAACTCAACAGAAGTACCCTCTCCCTCCCACAGCCCCTTGAATCAGTTGGTGCTGGTGTCTGTGGTTCTCACTTTTCTTTATCTATCCTTCCCTCCTTCCTCTCTTTAGTTTTTCCTCTGGTCACTTGAGATCTTAATTTATTAGAAGTATGAGGTTTCTGGGGTTGGCATAAGACTCCGGTTTTGTAACCACGCAGGAGGGGTCTTGTTGGTGCTGGACTTCACTTTGATGGATTGGATGTACTGGCTTCTATTGATCTCACTCTGCCTTATCGATCCTTCCCTCCTTCCTCTCTTTAGTTTTTCCTCTGGGCTCTTGAGATCTCGCTAAATTTGCTGGAATTTAGAGGCTTCCGGGGTTGGCGTAAGACTTTGATTTTGTAATCATGGGGAAGGCAGGAAGTGTTTGGTCGGTGCTGGATGTCACTTTGATTTACCTTTCTTTTCTCTTTATTTCTTTTTTTTTCTGACCTTTTCTCTGGTCTCCTGACCATTTAAATCTCACGACTCTGGCAAGATTCTGAAGTACCTGGTTAAGGCGAAGGGTAATGGGATATTTATAAGGTTTTAGGTGAATGAATGAGTATAAATTTATACGTATTTGCACGCACGCACACGCACGCACGCAAACGCACGCAAACGCACACACGCAAACGCACGCACGCACGCAAACGCACGCACGCAAACGCACGCACACATACACACACACACAAAAAAAAAAAAAAAAAAAAAAAAAAAAAAAAGGAAAAGAGCAATGATGACAAGACGTTGAATCGGTAAGACTACCGAATGAACAATTCTGAGCTCTTCAAAAAGAAAAAAAAAAAAAAAAAAAAAAAAAAAAAAAAAAAAAAAAAAAAAAAAAAAAAAAAAAAAAAAAAAAGGAGAGGACACACGGTCGTGCCCTGTGGGCGGAAAACAATATTTTAGCAGTGGTGGGAGATGACCAACCAATAATTGGTTGCAGTACTTTTTGAGTATTCATTTTTCTGACCATTTTTTACTTTTACTCGCATTTGGGAAGTAGAGAGGTGTGCAGACCTTTTGTACTTAACTTATTCACTCCCAGCCATTTTCACAGAAGCAATCCCGTTCGTGGATTTTGACTGATTTTGCAAGGCCCACAGAATTTTGTGTTCAATTGCTATAAAAACATGGAACCTACCAAAAGAAAGATTAAAGTCTCTTATTTCATCAGGAAAAAAAAGTATGTTTCTATCTGTTTCCGTTTTGCAGCAATTAGCATTAGAAGAGAGCTACGTTTCATCAGTTTTCACAAATCTATTTAAAATTCTAAGTAATTTAGCTTTTTTTTTCTACATGGCCCTGGTTGATCTCCTTTGCTCGGCTGCCACCTGCTGGCCGGTTGTGTAATAACTGCCATTTCTGCAACCGTTCTTTGCAGTTGAGAGGCTGCATCAAAGCCTTCTGTATGCTCTAGCATAAAAAAAAACGAAAAAACGTATAAATACGTCTTTGGGACACATAAAACATAAAAAAAACGTATTTACACGTTATTGGGAGCAAATGAGAAGTATATTTCAGAATCTGGACTTTCTTTTACTTTACAAACCTTGTAAAAGACCTTAAGAGGACTTTTGACATTTTTCAGTTTGCTGACCTTCTTGATGAAGTAGCCCCGGAATGTGACGTCCTGGCTGGTCCGGTGAGGGAGCGACATGGGAATGATGTCGGACAGCCTCTGCGTCTCGTGGACGACGGCGTCGGTGAAGGGCAAGTTCTTGCGGTCCTCCACCTGGACCTGACGATCGCCGATCACCCGTTTCAGCTCCGCTTGGACCTTCTCTGCGGGTTCACAAGTAGTGTAAGTGAGTCTAACTTGTAATCAGCGTCTCAATTGGTAATCAAAAATCCAAAAACTGAAAAGTGACTGATTATTTAGTTGCTTTTGAATCTACATTATTTAAGTACTTGGTCGTGACTTTGATAAGAACTCCTCAGGTGACCTGAACTGGAAGCAACTGCTTCACTTGTTGTTGGATAGAAGTTTTGCCAAATGCACATTTCAAACTTAGCACAGACCTTGTATTTCGGGATACTTGGCCATGAGGAGGAGCGCCCATCTGAGTGTGGTGGAGGTAGTTTCTGTGCCTGCCACAAACAAGTTGGAGACCGTAATCAGAAGGTTCGAATTGTGGAAGTGACCCACATCCCCAGAGTCCTGCAAACAAAGGAATGCAGAGTTGTTGGCTCTCTTGGGAATCATTCAAGGAACCATGATCGAGCTAATCGTGAGTGATTCTTGATACAACCATCGTACCTCCAGTTGCTGCTGTCGGATGAGGAAGGCGTCCACCAAGCCTCGACTGCTCTGCGGGTCCAGAGTCTCCTTCAGACCCTGGATCAGTTCCGTGGCCTGCTTCCGGTTGGCCGTCCCCAGAACGCGAAGCTCCTCTCTCTCCGAGGAAAACCACTTGCCAATCCATGGGAACATGTTGTACAACTGAGGAAAAGCAACATTTTGGCACATCTATTAAATGTATTTGCTCTGGCTCAATCCACGTTTTATGCAAATGGACGTTCGACGTTGTAGCTACCTGCAAGGATGGACCGCCCACAATCTGAATGTTTCTGCTGGTGCGTTGCACCATGGCCGTGAAGGCGGGGTCGTCGTACTGGAACCTGTCGCCGAACACCAGCGAGCAGATGATGTTGGACACGGCGTAGTTGAGCGGCTGCTGGGTGTCGAACGCTTCACCTGAAACGATAATCGGCACCATGAAAGAAGATTTCACCACAAGGCGGCATTCAATGTTATTCTACGTTTTCTTATACCGCCGTTTTTTGTCCTTCAACTACTTCTACATTTCTCAACCTATTCACACCATTCCAACGTCAACATGTTCCAAACGTCCATGCTTCATGGGCTATTATTTTTCTCATTCCCATCAATCATAGTTTTCCTACAATTCAGCATTTTCACCCTAAAAATCCCCATTCATTTCCAATGTGAATATGAGACTGAAACATTAGCTCCTATTTGAAATTCAAAACATACCAAAAATTCCACATTTTTCACACAATTGCACACTTTAACAATATTATTTCACATAATTCCATATACAGTATTTAAATATTCCAATTCATTCAATACAATTTGACATTATTCCCTATCGTTCAAAAATTCACATCACTCAAGATATCAATATATTTTCTTTTTTTCTTTTTTTTTCATTCAGCATTCACACACAATATCTCAAGAAATTGCTTCGGCAAGTTTTTTTTATTTTATGTCAAAAGTCATATATAGGTGGCGGGTGTCAATCATCCGTGTTTGTATGGGGAATTTGTGCCCCCTGGTCGAGTCCCTTTTCCCTAATGTAAACAAAAGATGCAAAATGCTTGGTATGGTAAAATGTGCGGTAGCGAGCAGTACACTTAGATGAATCTTGCGTGCGTTTAATATCTTCTGTTTGCGTGTTATGATGCTGATGTGTTGTCGAACTTGCTGTGCATCACCTCTAAAATCTTTGAAGACTTCCAAGAGGTGCTGACATTCTTCGATGATCTTGTCCTCGCACGCCTTTTTTCCCATCCCAAAGTCTCTCAGGTTGCTCAAAGCGAAGCGACGCATCTCCTTCCACGAGTCTCCGTTGGTCCAAATGACGCCTCGGGTGAGCGAAACTATTTCATTCACTCGCTGTGCCCGGGTGAAACTTAACAGTTTGCAGTTTGCGCTTTTACCGTGCTCCAGCTTGGTCTCTTTGATTGTATTCAGAGGATCTCGTTCTCCAAACTCTTCGGCGTGCTGGACCAGGGCCTCCTTCACTGTCTTGTAACCGGCCAGAACAACCACCTTTTTGGGGCCCATGTGGAAGGTGAACACTTGGCCGTACTTCTTCGACATCTTGAATCAAAGAGGTGAGGTCAGTTTCAGGGCATGTGTCGATTATGAAGTACAGTAAACAAATAATCTGCTAGTGGCTAACTAGAGTCTTTACATGATGCTCTGTATCTGTACTTTATTTTTTATTTTATTTTATTATTATTTTTTTTAAGTGTGTCGTTGCCAACATTTAACTGGTGATATTGGAAAGACACCAAATTGGTGAACCGGAACTCGAGTCCAAAAGTGCACAAATCACTAGTCAGAAAGCGCATAAATTTCGACGCCCAAGACTTAGTAATAGCGAACGAAAACTCAAGAAAAAAAAAAAAAATCACTCAAACCTATTTTACGTTCATAAAACTACGTAAAACTAAGTTTAATTATAGTTAAAATGTCAACTTGTATTGACAACTCTTATTTCGGTATTGCTAAAAACTGAAATGAATCATTTTTGAGACGATACAATACAAATCTGCTCTAAAAATGAAAACCGAATCAAAACAAAACTCAAGTCAAAACTAAGCGCGTGCGTGTGAATTGCATGCGCGCGCGCGCGCGCACGTTTTCGCTCACCTCCAGCAGGGTCCAGTGCGGTCCGTGCAGGTTGAGCTGGAGCAAGTTTCCCAGCAGCGGCAGCGGCCTGGGGCCCGGAGGCTCCTGCCGCCGAGGCTCCGGCGTGCTGGAGGCCGACGCCCACGCCACATAGGCGAGGAGCAGCACCAGCACGGAGCCCAGCACGGAGCTGGAGGTCAGCGGGAACAAAGCGACCGAAACGTCCATTTTTGAGAGGCCGATTTGTGAAAGATCCTCCCACCCCTTCACCCAATTTACTCGGGTGACATTCTCGGTCCAACCCACTCGCAGGGCGGGACTCACCAAAATAAAAGTTGTGTGGCGTTCATTTCGAAAACATTATTATGACAGCGTTATTCAGTAACACTGTGACGTCATTTTGATGTGCTCACCAGAATCAATAACGGTCGTGATACTATATGATTAGATTAAAATGGACTTAGACTCAATTAGTGCATGTAATTTGAAAACAACGCCATTTAGTTGGGTTATTGTGCCCCCTGCTGTTCCATTTGAGATCATGCTCAAGATCACGCTCATGATTTCTCACAAGATAAATACCAATATGCAAAACTTTTTGTGCAAATTGTAGGCTAGTATTTGTTTGCATCGTCTATAATAATAAAAAAAAATAATCGTGTAATTGTAACGATATTATTGTCTACAAGCTATTTGAAACGCTTTTGAGATACGAGTTAAATTTGTCGTGACCACGCTCATAACTCATTTCTAGCTCAAATCATCTTTTCAGAATGAAATGAATGTAAATGCAGTTAATCCGTTCCTGTCCAAAAAACAAACAAACCAAAACCCCAACAAATTCCACTTTATTATGCTTGATAAATCACGTTGCAATGTCAAAGAATGCAAACTGATAGTTTACAGACAGTATACATCATGGTTAATTAATTGATTGCAGCTCCTTCTGTGTGCGTGTGGCTTGACCAGCAGGTGGCGGTACGCAGACATGATTTTCAGGTAACTATTGTGACTCAGTAATATGAGTTGTTTTTTGCAGAAGATAAAGAATATACACCTGTTGTGATGTTGCTTGTTAGCCTGTGGTATTTCCTATCATGTGTTAGCATTTAGCTAGCAGTGTTAAGTTGTTTGGTTGTTTTCAATACAGATCATATTTTAACCTTGAATTATGTAATAACTGCACCTTGAAAATCAAATCATCTTCCGGTGCAACTGTGGCGCTCACATGCAATCGAACGCTCTGAGCTTGTGCGCGGTCGGGCTGAGCGTGAAGCCCACGCGGGGGGTCAGGTCCAGGCTGTCCTCGGAGACCCCCGGCGGAGGTCGGAAGCGGAAGTGCTGCAGCAGCGTGACGAAGAAGATGAAGAGCTCCATGCGGGCCAGGCTCTCCCCCAGGCAGACCCTGCGACCTGCAGCGCAACCAGTCACTGGCGCTGCCGCGAGCGGCGTGTGCGTGCGCTTTCCCACCTGCAGAGAAGGGCATGAAGGCGTCGTTCTTGACAAACTTGCCGTCCTTGTCCAGGAAGTGGTCGGGATGGAAGGAATGCGGTTTCTCCCACTCGCTCTCGTCGTGGAGGACGGACGTCAGGAGGACGTAGACTGTGGTGTCCTGCTCACAGACGCACGTTGAACGCACAAGAGGTTTTAGTCTCGAGAGAAAGTTCTACAATAGTTCCATGAGGAAGTTCCAATCCCAAGGGAAGGTTTTAGTCTTGAGAGACGGTACCAGTCCAGTCACAAGTTTCTGGTCCTCACGGAAGAACGGATCCAGTCTAGAGAGAAGATGCTAGTCGTGAGAAGAGGTTCTTACCTTCTTGATGAAGAACCCTCGGAACGTGACATCCTGGCTGGTCCGGTGAGGGACGGCCATGGGTGCGATGTTGGCCAGCCTCTGCGTCTCGTGGATGACGGCGTCGGTGAAGGGCAAGTTCTTGCGGTCCTCCACCTGGACCTGACGATCGCCGATCACCCTGCGCAGTTCCTCATGGACTTTGTCTGCGAGGGGGAACCAGGCTTTTCGGTTCTGATGCAGAAGACTCAAGTTTTTTTTTTTTTTCCTGGTCTTACTGTACCTTGGATGTCAGGATACTTGGCCATGAGGAGCAGAGACCACCTGAGCGTAGCGGCCGTCGTGTCTGTGCCGGCGGCAAAGAGGTTCTGAACTGTCCACATCAGGTTTTGGTCATGGAAGTGACTGTTGGTGATCCCGCTCTCCTGAATGCACAACCAGACCGGCCGTTAAGACCACAATAGGCATATGGACAGGATTAGAAAGTGTTTACGGCTCTTCGGTTCTTCAGCGTGTCATTCTAGAATGGCTTCATTTTGGTTGGGGTAAATTTTGTTGTTGTTGCTGTGCCACTTTTGTCTTTGCACCTCCAGGTGTTGCTTTCGGATGAAGTAGGCGTCTACCAGGCTTCTGCACAAGAGCGGATTGAGGCTTTCTCTCAGTCGGCTGAATATCTCCAGATTCTTCTTTCCGTATTCGTCCGTCAGTTGGAAGAATTCCTTGTTCTGTGGCAGCCTTTTGCCGAGCCACGGGAATAAGTTGTAGACCTGGCAAGGAAGCATTAAGCATGGTAAAGATGTCGATTATATAGCTGTAGAATAAGTGAAAATCCACGATATATATATATATAGAGAGAGAGACTAGGGCTGCACTATATTGGAAACACATGCGATAATACGATATAGTTGCTGAATATAGCAATATCGATATTATTGCGATATTTAACGTGCCTAAAGAAATGACATTTTTATTATCTAATGAAAGAATTACATCTTTTTCATGAGGTAAAAAATAAACTCAATGTATTCTTAATTAATTGTAATGACCTCTAGATAATGTTCAACTATTGGATGGCGGTGCACATTTTCGTTAAGTACACTGTGTTCCAACTATGTTTTGCATGGAACTAGGGGCGTGGATACCAAATAAAAAGAGAGGGTGAGGAGGGGATTTTTTTTTTCAGAGTTTCTCTCCTTGAACTCAATGTTTTCTCTCCTTTTATTGTCATATTTTAATAAATGTCAAACTGGTAAACCTGACAGTCAGATAAAAGCATAAAATTCCATATCAAACTTATTGCATGTCTTTGCGATGTACATATTGCATGAGCCAATATCGCAATATCGATATTTTTTCGATATATTGCGCAGCCCTAATAGAGACCGTGTAATTTAAAAAAAAAAAAAAATACTTTCATTCTTTATTTTACTACCTGGGCAGACGGTGAACCTGCCAGCTGGATTTTCCGGTTCATTCCATCTACCATGTTGGTGAACTCGGGATCATCATAGTCGAACCTGTTCCCGTATACGATGGAGCAGATAATGTTGGAGACCGCATAGTTGATTGGCTGCGTGGTGTCGAAGGCCTCTCCTAGATTAAAAAATAAAAATAAAAATACCTCTGCTTAATTTCTGAGACTGACTCAACCCATGTTAAGATTAGAACCACTAGTCTCGAGGCAATAGACAATGATCAGATAATTCATTTTCGTGATGTCCTATTGTACAGAAACCTTTGAAGTTCCTGATGACTCCCAAGAGGTGCTGAGATTCCTCGACGATCTTGTCCTCGCACACCTTCTTTCCCATCCCGAAGTCTCTCAGGTTGCTCAAAGCGAAGCGTCGCATCTCCTTCCACGAGTCTCCGTTGGCCCAAATGACACCTCGGGAGGTCGGAAGCGGCATCAAGAAGCTGTTCTCGACAAGGTGATCTCGTCTGGCTCACCGTGTCCGTCGTTGTACTGCTTCACGATGCGTAAGATATCTCTGTCTCCAAACTCCTCTGCGTGGTTGACCAGGGCTTCTTTTACCGTCTTGTAGCCGGCCAGGACCACCACCTTCTTGGAACCCAGGTAGACTGTGAAAACCGGCCCGTACTTCTTGGACATCTGAGGACGTGGGAGAGAACTTGGAAGGTCAGTCCTTTAATATCAAGTTAGGTCAATTTGACGGGTATTCAGCAGAGGTGGGAGTAAGAGTTTGGGGAATTTTTCTTTAACTCTTTGACTGCCAAAAACGTTTAATAACGATTAGTAAAATCACGATGTATGCTGCCATAAACGGGAAATGACGTCATCTACGTTTTTTTTTTTTTTTCTTTTCTTAAATGGATGGAGCAACGTCTAAGTGCAGCGCTGCCTGGTCAATGGGTTGTGGAATCAAAAACACCACCTAACTATGGCCAGCAGATGGCAGCATTGTGTCTCTTTTCAATGGGCTGTTGGTGTATGGAATTACAATGAAATGTGACAGAATGTGATGAATGCTCGTAATCAGCGAAATGGCACTGCGGGGGTTTTTGTTTTTGTTTTTGTTTTTTTCCTAACGTGTGGCAGTAAAAGAGTTAACGATTGACCCTCAGTGGGTTGCCAGGTTTGTACGCAATTTGGAAAGAGTAACGTTTTACGAGCCACATGAAATCCAAATCAAACTCTGGTCCAGTCTTTTGTAAAGTTTAGCTAAACAAGTACAGAGTCTTAAAATTGGCAACTTAAGTCTAACTCGAGTCAAGTCATGTGACTCGAGTCCCCCACCTCTGCTTTTTATAAACACAAGGAGCGACGACTTGGCATGGACCTCCACCAGGGTGTTGTAGGGTCTCTTGAGGTCCATCTGCAGGAGGTTCCCCAGCAGAGGCAGCGGTCTCGGCCCCGGAGGCTCGTTGGCGAGTTCCTGCCTGCTCAAAGCAGACGAGAGCGTGTAGACCAGCAGCAGGGCGGCGGCGGCCGCCGCCAGCAGGGTTGCCAAGCCGCCGCCAGACTGAAGAAGCTCGTCCAGGATTCCCATCTGTGGAATGATGAAGCATGAAGCTGCACAGTAACACAAAAATGTTGAGATGAGAAACTTGATATCAGTGGAAAGGAGGGGTGAGGGTGTTCTCGTCAATCCGGTTTTGCGGCCAACATCACAGTCTTGTGTTTCGGTCGTTCTGAGCATGTTCACACATGGGGCGCAACATTCCAACTCAAGTCCTGAATTGACTTTGAATTCAGACGAATGCTGCACCTTTATAATCTATATCATAGCATGCAAAATCAGGAAGCATTTTGGCGTTTAGAAACCAAAAATTGACTCATTCCTTACGTTCAAACTCATTTGGCGCTGCAATGATCAGAGAATCAATTATTGTATTGATTGACAATACTGTACGAGGGTATTTTCCATTCAATTTTAATACCCTTTACCTCCAGCAGGAGGTGCTATAATGCAACTGAAAAAGCGTCACCGTCAAAGGTCACTCGTCACTGCAACTTAAAAGCATTTTCATGCGCATCTTCAACTTTTGCTGTTGAAATTGATGCAGTTGCATTGCGTGTGTGCAATTTCCCATCTTCCCTATGTTAGTTTTTATTTTATTTTATTTATTTAAACCAAGTTTGTTCATATTTCTGTTTGTTTACAACTGTGTGTTGTAATCATTTACAAGTTCAAACAAACAAACAAAAAATCATTACATCAACAGTTGTGACAAAGTGCAACAGTATCCTCTTCATCGCAGATGGAACACTTGTTAACGCCTAACGCCTCCGAACTGGCCAATCAGAAAGCAGCATCGGGCAGCGCTGCTTCTTTGTCCCGCCCCTCATTGTTGGATGGACCAATGGGAAGGCAGACAGCCACAGCGATACTAGCTACTCGGTAACAGCAGTTAGGAGCGAGCCGCATCGTTTCCTTTCCTCGCCGGGGGTTTAATCATGTAAGAAACTGGCGAGGGGGAACTCAAATCAACATGACGGCGGGATTGCGAACAAGATAGCCCAAAGTGAGGCGCCGGGGAGGCCGCTGAAGGCGAGGAAGGCTCACAAGAGGTAATTTTCCCCGTTTGATAGGGCCCCGCAGTGAGATCAGTGAAGACGAGCGAGGGCGTCAAAGCCGAGAAAGATGTCCGATTGGGATTTTCAAAGTTAAGACCCTCGTGCTAAATTTTGTTCTCTTGAATTAATTGACGTTCCGTTGTGACTGAATGTTTGATGTTGTCTCATTTGTTTTAATCTTTTCCGTCGCATTTTGGTTCACGTCGGTAATCCGAGTGTATATTTGTTTGCTACAACGATTTTACTATAATTTGTTTGTATGGCATTTCCGGTGTTAGCGGTGATGTAAACGCGAGTTTGATAACAGTGGGACGGAAGGGATGAAGTTGCAACGGCTCGCTGCACCAAAACAACACCAAACTAAATAAGAGTGCACCAGAATGCCTAAAGAATCGTTTTCTTTTTGCATCGTTTCTTTTACAACAGTTTAAAATTATTACATGGTTTAAACGGCTTTTGCACGACGCTGACGCACGATGTGGTGAGTTTGAATTGTTTCAACGGCTATCCTAAAAACAACAAAAAATCATTTTAAAGTCATGCCACAGGAACGCTGCACATTTAACGAACGCTTTTTGTGTATAAGATTACTTAAAAAGAAAGAAAGGAGCAACTTTGTGTCAGAGCAGAGTGGCCAGACGTTTTCTTGGGGACTTATGACGTCATCCACACAGTTGTGTTGGACCACTTGTCGTCCCCCAACTCTATTTTTAGACATATTAGGGCTTTTCCCAGTCAGTTTCCGAGCGATTGGATTAGTTTGCTATATTTTCTAATGTTTCGGCTCCTGCTGAAGTTGAAGTTTTCACGTTGTCTTGAAGTCTACTTATGTAGAAAATGTGCTTGTTGTGTTGTTGATGTTTACTTTGACTGTTTCCAGGTTTCTCAGCATGCTCTCATCAACGCCAAGCGCAAGCAGGAGGATGCGCCCGTAGCGGGACCCGTCCGTCACCCTCCTCTTCCTCGTCCAGCTCCCCCATGACCGGCCCCGACCCCCCGGGCCGGGCGGCCGCCCGCCCGCCGGCCAAGCTGAGCCGGCACGGCCGCTCGAAAAGCTCCAGCGCCCACTGCCTGCTGCGGCGGGCCGCCGCCCACGAGGAGTCGAGCGAGGGCAGCAGCCCCAACCGCGAGGAAGAGGAGAAGGACGGAGGGCTGCTCTTCTACGTCAACCGCGCCGGCTTCCCCATCGAGGGGGCCACCTGGGAGCGGATGTGGGCCCACGTGGCCGCCGTGCACCCCGAGGGCCAGGAGATGGTGGACGCCATACGCAACGCCGCCTACCTGCCCAAGGTAAGACAAAGCAGTGATACTGCAGTGAGTAAGGACTCAAGTTGAATGTCAATGGCTTTTTTTTTTTTTTTTTTTTTATAAACATATGACGTTCGCTAATAAGTTAAGAGGAAGCTGAAGTGCATCGTTTTGCTGCATGAGCACAAATAGCACAACAAGAAGAGGAGGGAGGACAAGCGCATTCTTTTCCCCACCAGCCACACCATCCAAATCAATTCAAGAACAATCATCCATTCATGAGAGCACGAATGCGTCGAGGAGGTGGACGTGACCCACAGACAGAAAAGAGAGACACGCGCACACACAGGTTGACGCGCGCTCCAGGGGAGAAAGCTTAACCGCCGCCTCCATCTTGTCAGCCCGAAAAGCCGTCGGCGACGTTTTTTGGACATGACAAGATTAGCTTCAAACACTAATGTGGCATCTCGTGAAATATTATAAAACCACTTGAAATGGTTTTCAATGTAAACAAAAACAGGAGTTGTAATTAAAAAAAAAAAAAAAAAAAGATTTTATTTATTTATTTTCACTTTTGTCATCACAGCACGCTGACACCCCAAGTAGGGCTGCTGGATTATGAAGAAAATATTAATCATGATTATTTTGGTAATAATTGAAATCACGATTAGGACGATCATTTATTTATTTTTTTGGTAAAAACCAGAACATGTTTAAATGTAAAAAACATTATTAAGCCAAATGAAATTCTTTTAAACACTAATTATGCAAGTTTATTTTGGATGAAACAAAATGTATTCATTAAATTAGTTATTTTAAAATTAAAAAAAGGTGCAAATGTCTAAATTTAATCTCAACTAAAAAAATAATATTATTTTTTATGATCAAGCTGACTTTATAAGTGTGGAGCGTAATAATTGTAATTGATTTTTTTTTTTTTGATTTTATTATTTAATTAATTGTGAGCATTTTTCAAGTCCTTTGCCATTTTGGCACCACCACTGGTTTGATCCGTAATATCCGTCAGAAAATCCGCCAAAATAAAAGCAGATGTTTGCAAATGTCTTCAAAATTAAGAAAACATTTCTCGATGTTTTTTTTTCTTTTTTTCTTTAAAACATCACGTTTTCATAATATATAATAATATGCAGTATTTAATAATATTTATGAATTAAGGGTTAGGGTCAGCAGCAGGTGGATTTTATTTATTTATTTATTTTTCCTGAAACGTTGTAGTTTAAAATCCGTAAATATTGGGTATTGCGCACGCTTTTATCGGTCAAACACAAGATAGAAATATCTCAAGAAGCTGATGTGCCAGATCATGTAAACACTGTGGAAACCTGCGCAGTGGTGACAATGTTTCGTGTCCCGCAGCGGTGTCCTCTGTCTCTCTCGCCGCCTGCTTGGCCTGAATCGCACAAAGAAAATAATCCCTCCAAAACAATCTGGCCAGCGGATAATCTCCCGGTGCCAACTGGACTTTCTCATGGGCGTGGCACGCACCGGCCGTATTATTAGGGACGCCCCGTTTCATCTCGCCAGGGAGGTTTTAATCGCACTTCCTGTTTGCCGTGCGGACCGAGGTCAGCGGGGTGGGATGAAGAGGGGAAGAGGGCGGACAAAACAGGAAGGGAGACAATTTAATTGGGGGGGGCTGCAGCTGGCCTGGTGGGAAGTGTGACTCACAGTAAACACTCGGCGTGTCATTTAGTCAAGGTTTGCACATGCACAAAAAAGCAATACGGTCTATTCAGGAACACAGTTTTGGATCTTTTGAAAGATCTAAGGCAGAAGTAATCAATGAAATGGATTGGAGTAACTACTGAAATGATAACTAACGGCTCTCGTCTCTCTTGCTCCCTTGGCAGCATCACGTCCCCCCGCTGCCCACCTTCAAGCCGGCAATGTCGGTGCCAGACTGGCTCGTGGTGGTCCAGAATTTCATGAAGGCTCTGCAGTATCCTTTTTTTTTTTGGGGGGGGGGGCGACAGATGGTCCAATCAGTCGCCGCTCGCAATGTTTGCACACGCAAGCAGCGGGGTACGAGCACAACATGGCGGTTGCTTCTTAACTGCGTGCGTCAGATACAACCACACGGGCACGCAGTTCTTCGAGATCAAGAAGAACCGGCCTCTCTGTGGGTTAGTGACGTTTCCATCGCCTGTTTTTGTTTTTAGCCATCTCAGGTGGCGGCCATTTTGCTACTGTCCACTGAAAATGGCGTCACAGTTGCTCGGGTAACGACCAGTCACGGATCAGCTTGCAAACAGCATATTAGCAAACCCTGAAAAGAGGTGAGCCGTGATTGGTCGCTACCTGAGCAACTGTGATGTCATTATAAGTGGACAGCAAGTGGCAAAATGGCCGCCCCTTGAGATGGATAAAAACGGGTGGATTTTGCGGCTGAGTTTATATTCCACAAACGCAATATTAATCAGAATGCTGTCTTTAGACGAGTGGACTTAGGAAGGAATTAAAAGGTAAAATTCTTTAAACAAGATGAAAATGTAATAAAATAAAATGAGTTGTGCGCTTTTCAATTATTATTATTATTATTATTTTAACAGTCATACTAAAACATTTTGGGTGTTGGGGAGAAAATCAGTCTTAAATTTTAAGATGTAAAAAAAAATGCAATGTATCAAATGATTCATTTTCTAAGGAAAAAAAAAGATTTTTAGAATAAAAGTTGGAATTTTTCCTCAAGAAAATGAATTTCTTAAATTTGAGTCTTAACAATCAAGTCATTCACATAAATAAGATGAAAATTTAACAAGTAAAAGAAATAAAATAGTTTAAATAAAAATAGAATCCAAAATTAAGTAGTGCAACTCTGTACCTCAAAATTGTCAAGATTCCCCCCCCCCAAAAAATGATTTCTACACTTTTCAACATTTCATGTTTAAAAATAAAATAAAATAAAATTACAAGTCATACTAAACCTTTGATGGGTGACGGAAAAAAAATCAGTCTTAAATTTTAAGAGGTAAAAAAAAATGTCATAAATGATTTATTTTCTGAGGGGGAAAAATAATGTGATTTTTAGCATCAAAGTTGTAATTTTAGCACAAGAAAAGGAATTTCTTAAAGTTGACTCTTAACAATTAACTCATTCACTGCCATAGTCTGATATAGACGTTATAAATTCATGAATGAGTTGCTAGCTAGTTGGTTTATTTAGTTTGAAAATACCTCACATATGTTCCAAAAGTTTCTGGCCTGAACAAGAGAAGAGGCGTCTATAACATTTTGATCCTTTCATATTTTCCAACATCACCCTCTTGGAGTTCAATTTATGATTATTATTTGAGTGTCATTTTATTTAATGTCAGGTTGATGGAGACGGCGCGGGAGATGGTGCGAGAGTCGCTGCCAATCAAATGTCTGGAGGCCGTCATCCTGGGAATGTATCCTTTTTCACCGCAAACACCTGCTGCGCCGTCGCCTCGCCCGAAATGGACACGGCTTGATCCCCCGCCCGATTCATTCGTCACACACGCACACGTATGAGGTCACATGTTTTGCACGCATGTGAAATCTAGCTGACAAGTTGCCACGCCGCCGCCGTCCTCTTACCGTTCTTAACCAATCTTGTTGCCAGGCAACAAGAGCTCACTTCAAAGTTCACGCCCCCCCCCCCCCTTCCCTTTTTTTTTTTTTTACCAACATGCACAGATTGCTTCATTGTTTTATAATTCCAAAGGTTGAGTTGTAGTCATGTCCCATTAGCAGGAAGCATAACTGACAACAAACGCAAATGTCAATTTGGCGACACAAAGAGATTTGAATTGTTTATTATTTATTTTTTATTATTTTTTTAAAAAAAAGGTCGTTTGCGTAGTCTCAGCAGGCATCCCGACTTTTATTTGGCCCACAGAAGAAAGCTGCGGTCAAAAAAAACAGTGAAAGATTAAGGCCTGTTCACACTGCACTTAGTTTTCATGATTCCCACCATGATGTAGGAAACAAGATGTATTATTATTATTATTGTTTACTTGTATTCATTGATTTACTGATTTCACTTTTATTTATCCAGGCTAGAACCCAGAGAACAGAGGCAAAATAAAAACAAATGCAAAAAGACACCAAATTGTACAATGTGATGTATACAAAAGAAAGCATAAAACATATCCACAAAGCCAAAGTGTAAATAAAAGCACTAGTTGTGAGGTTGCGCTACTATTGTCTGAGTCATTTTACTGTATTTATTCATTACATATTTATTGTATTCAGTACAATCTGCCACACATTATTTTCACATCACTTTAAACATTGTCCTATTATTTTAGTGTCACTCAAATAAAATGAAAAGGCTTTTTTTTTTTTTTTAACATCACAAACCTGATGCTCAACGTTGGTGGATTCACGGTCTCTCTTCACGTCACTCTAAAGGCAGTGGAGATTTAGCAACCCAGTTTATAAATAATAATATAATGGGCTACTATTGAGGGCTTGCTTGGTTTTGTCTTGTAAGGTTTACCAACTTAACTAAGATTAACTTGCTGGAAATGGGTCGAATGTCCACCTCAGTGAAATTGGTTTAGGGCACCACTGTGCTATGCATGCCACAGCACATGTACAATGATACAGTGAAATGCTCAATGGCGCAATGTTCCAAGTGCAGTGTGAAAGGGCCTTTTACTTGTATACTGTTGATGCTCAAAAGAAAAGGCAAAAATGCCAAACATTTAAACAGTAGTTTGTTTTTTGTTTTTTTACAGTTACCTATTCTTGGAGGCTCCTCTTATGTTCAAAACAAAAACGTTCAAAACAAAACGAAAACGTTAAAAACAAAAACACAATAGGCCTTTTTATCAAAGACGCGCGTTATTTTTTAGGTGTGAAGTGTGAAGAAAAGAAAAAAATTGTTATGTTAGGCCCCAGCGAGAATTGAACTCGCGACCCCTGGTTTACAAGACCAGTGCTCTAACCACTGAGCTATGAGGCCTTACGTTGCATAGTGCTCGAGCATATCCCTTTTGAGCATTCGCGAGGTGGGGGCGTTTTTTTTTCTTTTTTTTTTTCTTTACTTTCCTCTTCCCTTGCTCGCTCCCCTTCCCTCTGAACCATTGTGACTTGTGAGACCGAAACATGCTAAAGAGTGTCGTTTTTCTGCTGCGTGACTGTCCTGTGACGAGTCAGCGAGCCACCCGCGAGGGGCTTTCATAAACGAGCCATTCATTAGCCACGACAGGGATATTATCGTCTTCACTTTTGCCTCACTATCTTTAGACGTTCCTTACTAAAAAGCAAGTAGAGTTGCGGCAATTAACACATTTCGAGCTGCGAGTGGTTTGCTTGTGTAGCCCGATTCGAGCTAACGCTAACGTAACGATGACGTCAATCACACGAGACGGCCGGCGCGATCCCGCGACAACTGCAAATCACGCGAGAATTCAACAGTGCTTTCAAAACATGGCGTCAAACCAAACAAAAAAATGTCATTCGATAGATAGATAGATACTTGTCCAAAGGAGGCTTATTAAGAAATAGAATAAAACAACAAAATAGCTACTTACAACTAGATAGATACATTGAACTAGATTCACAATCTGACAAGGCTGCATACTGATTTGATTTGTTGTTTCCTTGTTACGTGACGTTGGTGAGTATTTGGCAACTTTACATTACTGTACTTTGGTATGTGACAAATTTCTCTTGTTCGGCGGCGATGCAGATTTGATTTTGAAGCCAAATCCTTAACATGGGTTCACGCAGCTACCTGACGAACGGCCTGACGTCGCTGGAGCGCTTCCCCATCAGCTTCAAGACGCAGTTCTCGGGCCACTGCTTCCATCACGTGGTCCTGGGCGTCTACTGCAACGGACGCTACGGCTCGCTGGGCATGAGCCGCCGCTCGGACCTCATGGACAAGCCGCTCAGCCACCGCACGCTCGGCGAGCTGGTGGCCGACTTTGAGAACTCCTACAAGCGATACCAGCACAGCCTCAAGAAGGTACCGTCGGCGTGCGGTCACGCCACGTCGATCTCAACTTCTACGAACCGTCGCTCGTTCTATTTTTTTTTTTGCTTTAGGTTGAGTCAAATTGTCAAGGTGCTTATCTGCAACATGGTTGCGCGTTTGTTGCCCAGGTGAAGATCGGCCTGTACGTGCCTCACGACCCTCACGTGTGCCAGGCCATCGAGTGGAAGTACCTGGTACTCAACGCCGCCAAGATGGCCGCCCCGGAGATGAAGCGCGAGCTGGAGAAACACGGGCGAGACATGAGGATGAAGGTGCGCGTGCGTTGAAAAATGACCGACCTACATAACTGCTGACATGCAGCCAGTTTGGTGTGCTGTTATTTGACACTGACATCACACGCGCGCGCGCTTAGCAAGCATTTGCACAAGCACGACAGCGTCAGCTGTATGAAGCTTTGCTGTGATCTCAGCTCAATCCCCAAGAATGACATTTTTTCTTTTTTTAAATAGACTTCAGGGTTTACATGTGCTAGTCGGGTTGTATCTTTGTAAGCTTTGTCATGTTGGTAGCGGATAAGGTTAGCATCATTTCATGTTTGCGTCATAAACCCCCCCCAAAAATAAACACATTAATGAATGCGGAAGTGAATCTTATTAAGTTTTACTGTGATAACTTGTGTCGTCTGGAACAAGGTTATTTTAGTTAATGAAAACTAACGAAATTACAAACATTTAAAAAGAATTTGTGAACAAAATAAAAATGAAAACGTAACAAACTACAAAGCGTAAACATTGCAATGCATTATTTGTACTTCAAAGTCAAATAGACTGTTCTACAGCACCCTTGTTGGATTGGCGGATGGATGTTTTAAAATATTGTAGTTTTTACTACCCAGTATTTACTAAGGATGTAACGATAAGCGCGATATCGTGATATTAAAACTGCCACAATATTGTCGTCGTCATGTTCACGATATTTAAATACAACGCATCTGTTAAAAAAGTCAGGTTGATTTCCATTTGTGCAGTTCTAGCACCCTCTGGTGGCTAGTTTTTTTTTTGTGCAATTTCATTTTCATTAGGGATGTTTTGGCCCTTCTATCTTTAAAATCTACACTAATTGTCAGATGAAGAGGAATGTAATATGCCTGTGAAGCAAGTCAATATGTGGAGGAACTCAATGTGCGTGCATTAACAACATAACATAATAATAATAAAACATAATTTTGAAAAAAAAAAACACAAAAAAATGTTATGTTGTGATGTTATGTACAAAAGCACAATATTGTGTTTTTTGTGTGTTTTTTTTTAGTATGAGCTCTTTGTTTTTGTTTTTTTTGTTTTTTTGTTTTGTTTTTTCCCAATATTGTGATCTTTTTTAAATATCGCCAACCTCCCCACCATATCATGATAGTTATCGTATCATGAGATTCATATCGTGATATTGTGTCGTGACATTTGGATATCGTTACCTCCCTAATATTTATCCTTGTGATATATATTTTTTTTAATCTATCTGCACATAAGAAATATTTAAAAAAACAAAACAAACCAGTACTAAAACTAATAAAAATTAAAACCAAGCATTTAAACAAAAAACAAAATTATTAAAAAACATACAAAAACTAACAAACCAAATTAATTAAAACTAACAAAATATTTAAAAATAAAAAAAATAACCCCACTCAAAACGAGCTAAAATGTAACTTATAATGAAAATACCAAAACTATTACAACCCAGGTGTTAAGTAACAGTACTCTTTCTTGATTACAATTTGTGTCTACTCTACCCACTTGTTCACTCGGACGGGATGACCCACTTATCGGAACCGACAACAGCTGTCTGCAGCTGTTCACGCTGCGCCAGGAAAAGCCGTCATGCATCCCTGCTGAGTCGGCATTATTTTTTTCTTGATGATGACACACACACAAACATAATTTTTACGTGGCTTTTGTTTATCTTGGCAACAGCTTGACCGTGAAAGTCAACTTGTGACTTTGACAATACTTCCGTCATTTCCAAGACGATTCTCCTCCTGTGACTTTTCAGATCTTGAAGTCGTCGAGCGCTCAGTCCCCCATCAAGGAGCGAAGCCGCGGCAAGTCCCTGTCGCCGCGCCGACACCGGCAGGGCGGCAGCCCGCAGCGACGACCGGCGCGGCGCAGAGACAAGTCGTAAGTGCGCCTCGTCGCGCTGTCGGCAAAAAAAAATAAGCCCGTGTGTGAGTGAGTGAGTTTGTGTGCAAATGTGTGAGCTTGTGAATGTCAGCAGAGACGAAACGCGAGCCGATTGGGATGACAGCTGCGAGATTGTGACGACGTGGCACCGCAGCAACCGTTGCCACCTCGGATTAGCGTGCAAGGTCACGTGACTGCAGCCGTGATTCCAGAAGTCAAGAGTTTAGAAAGAGTGGAAAAAAAATGTCACACCGAAAATGTAATTGTGGCAAAGTTTTAATTTTTTACATTTTTTTTTTTAACATTTTTGGTTTTGTGTCTTTTTCCAGGCCGGCGTGCGTGGAGACGAAATCTCCCGAACTGAGCACACTGACCGACGGCTACCAAATCCGAATCTGATTACCCGGATCCTTCCGGACTTTCCACCAACCGTCTTCCCTTCGCCTTCCGCGACGACGTCAACCGTAGCCCATCACCCTTGACTCCGCCCACTCCACCCATGCAAATTTATGCAAAGCGTCCAATCGCGGGAGACTTGGCGACGAGCTCATCCTGGCGCCGGCAAAAATCTCCATGACGATCAATCATCAATGGCAGGAGCACCGATGAGGACGATGTTGCCTTTCAAGAGCCACAAAAAAAATAAAAATCAATGGGTGGAGAACAAAATGTAAATACAGGACATGGTGCTGCTCTTTGCTCGTTTTGACGGTTGAATTTTTAGGATCAATCAACAACGTATGAAAAGGTGCGTCACAAGAAATAAGACAGTCGTGGAAAACTGAATTCATTTCTGTAGTTGAATTGAAAAAGTGAAACTCGTGCAGATGAATTCATTCACTGCCATTGACGGCTATAGACGTCAAAGTTCAATTGTGACTGGTGAATGAGTTTTTTGGGTATTTGGATCTTTCGATAGCAAACTAATCTTTATTATATATATATATATATATATATATATATATATATATATATATATATATATATATATATATATATATATATATATATATATATATATATATATATATATATATATATATATATAAAACTAACTTACTAGATCTCGCTCACTTCTCTGATCTCAAATTCAAAGTGATGCACTGTCGCCCATTTACAGGGATCTTTTGATCATTACAAAACTGAAATTCACAGATAAATACACTTCTGTCAAGAAACAACTTCAGAAATAAATGAAGTTTTCTGAAATACTGTCATTTGCGGAGATGCATTTGGATGATGTAGCATATCCAACGTACAGTTGAACCTCGAAAATGTCAACCCAGTGTGTGTGATGAAACATTTTGGCCAATTGGAATGCATGGAAATGGAGAACAATTTTTTTTCCAGATTAAAATTGTGCACAGGCCAACATGTTTACATTTTCAAGTTGAAGCTTTGACATTCAATGTTCTCTGTACGGCGTTTGTCGGATTTGAAAAACTTCTTTCTTGAATGTCTTGAATTTTCTCCCGACGACATATTCGCGGCGATCTATGCACACACGTCCGCGTTGTCCACGATAAGCACAAATGCAGCACCGCAGATTTGATAGGATCTCGAGCATTTCGGATTCAAACTGAAATTTCAACATCCTGAAGTCTTCACTACTGTAATATCAACTTTTTCATGTTTTCACTTTTTTTTTTTTTTTTTTTTGTAATTGTGAAGTGTTTGTATTCTAATGAAGGCCTTCTCATTTTGTTCTCATTTGTACAAAAAAAAGAGCAAATGAACAAGTGGCTTCTTTTCAAAAACAATGTTTTCTATTTATAGCACTTGCATTTTAAAATAAAATATGTTTTAGTGTTTTAAAAGTTGAACCAAAAAAAAAAGTGAATTGTGTGAGACCCCCTGGAGCATGTTTGGTTTTTTTTAACCACCACAGACCCCCCGCAAAAAGAAGTTGGAACTATTACGTCGTCAGACTGTTACCCTGACAATGCATGTCTTCTGCAATCAATAAAATGGCTGTTTTTCTATGTGGGTCACTTCATTATGTACACCTAGCCCCCGAGCCAGCAGGGGCCAACAGACAACACAAACCGCAAATCCTTAAGTTCACATTAGCAGTGCAGCAGTGCAATGATAAAAATAAAAAAATACCCACCATGTGTAGTAAAGCTGATATTTTTTTTAAATAACCATGTATAGTAATAGTATAGTACAGTCAGGTGTTTATTTTTTTAAAATGACCAATAGTAAGATGTGTAAAAAGGGGGAAAAAAATGAAGGCCCCCTGTAGGTCTGTACTTTAGCTCTTACATTAAAATGTCAGCACTAAAATTCACCTAACTGAAAAACTCAGTGATTTAATGCGTTTTATGGCTACAATGGAATTGGGATTTTGTTTAAGAAAAAAACAAAACAAAAAAAAACCCGTTGGTTTGTGCGACTGAGTAAAGGGCTCGATTTAGCTGCGACCCGGAAGTTAAACAGCGACCGGAAGAGGAATTGTTTGGCTCTGTGTTTTGTTTGTTTTAGCACATGGTCGAAGTTTCGTTAGTATGTTTTTATTTATTTATTGTTTACATGCACAAAGGCGTCCACAATGGAATACAACAAAGGAATATTGTCTCCACGTCGGCTGCTGCTCGTCAACCTGCACGTCAGCTGAAGAAAAGTGGCGAGTGGCGACGTGTTGTGAAAAGGTAACTCATGCTCAACTTTCCCACGTCTTCACTGCATGGTCCTCTAAAAGTATATTCTTGTTTAAAAAGAAACATCGCCTCAATTTAGCGCGTCGTCAGTTGACTCGATTAGATCAAAACATTTAGGTGCCTTTACGCAATCTAACGAGATATGATACTATTCAGTGTTCAGTGCAAAATGACTTTAGTTTACTTGTCAAAAATGAGAAAATGTGAGATAATACTAATAAATACAAAACAAATAACAGACAGCTGGATTTAAAAAAAAAATCAAATTTGAGCATTTGAAATCGTTCTCATGAGTCGAGGATGGTCGGAATTTATCTGAGTTGCTTTTCCCAGTTCCGACCTGAAACTGTTCGAGGAAAAAAACAAACAACCAAAATTGTGGATAGTGTGATAATTTTTTATTTATTTTTTAAATTTCGGTCCTCAAAACTAATTTAGACCTCCAGCAAACTTGACTTCTCGCAATTTTGCTTCATTTTTGTTTATCTTATTTCATAAGCATACTGTCACTTACGTCGTGTTACGTGGAGTTATGTCGAATATTTATGAATGAAGAAAGCTATCTAGTTTAATACTCGAGTAAATTTTGTTTAACCATTCACGTTCTGCGTTTCCAAAGGGGTCGCCATTGTAGAGTGACGTCACATTGTAGTCCGTCGGCGAAGTGTACTGTATTATGTTTTTTTCCGAGTTCAAGGGGGCGCTCCCTTACACACTTAATAGTTTGTAGACGGAAAAGTCCGATTTCCGACCACTGACCTGTATATATGATTTGATAGCCGATAGCCCATATGTGCCAGTGCACGCCGTTGAAGTCACAGGCCGGCCATCTTGCTACTCCCACCACAAGATACAACTCGTTGGCAGTTAGTATAAGACCGGAAGCGGAGTGGGGGGTTTGTGGTTACTATTTGTAAACAAGTAAAAAAATAAAAATAAAATTAACAAGTGGACGGTATGTGCTGCTTTGAAGACCACCTTTTTCTTTTATCACTCAGTTCCTTAGACCACAATTTTAGTTTTGGTAGAGGTATCTTTTGTTTAATTAAGTTATAATTCTTTAATAAAAAATGTACCAGGTTCCTTGTGTACTAAAAATCATTAAGCATTTGGTTTATACATGTATGTCTGAAGTCGTCTTGTTTATGTTGAATAAATTTAAAACACCATAAATCATGCTTTTTCTATTAAGTAATGTCTCAAATATTCTCCTATATGGATACTGTAAATGTATAGGATCGTATGCCGAGAAATGTTTCTTGGGAGGAGCAATATGGCGGCCTCGCGACCTCAAATGTCTTGGCCTATCGGCTATCCAGTCATATAGATCAGTGCTTCCGGCCATGCGCGAATGCAGCATTAGTTCCAGAGGGCGGGGCAGCAGCTGGGAAGGCTGGTCTTGTGCGGGTGATGGGCGTGAGAAAGGTGGAGTCAGCAGAGCGGAGTGAGCGGGTGGGGGCGTGGCTTCGGTTGGAACGCACTGACCTGCTGGCTCACTGCATGAATCCCTTACATTCTATGAAAAATCATCAACCGACAGATTATCGTCAAAACTTCAATAATATGACATTTATGAAGTAGTGAAGCGAATATTTAAGAGTTTTTCAATTTTTTGAAGAACAAGTGTTTTATGCAAATTAGCACCTATGATATGCAAATGAGCTGGACTCACCGCTTCCTTTTCTGTTTTTTGACATGATGGAGACCGTTTGGGACACGGATGGGTCTGCGCTACAACCATGCGATTGGAAAACTACTTTTTGACAGGTAAGTGTGCTTTTTTTGACACAAATGATGCCATGCTGTGTGCTTGAGGAGGCATGTCTGATGCCACTTAGCCATTTGTCGGTGCACTTTGACTTCCGCTTGATGTACTTAGACACACACCAGAACAACATTCAATGGTTCTGAACATGTGCTTTTTTTTTTTTAAATTACATTAGTGTGGCCAAATTATTGAAAAATTATTATTTAGGAAATATAAACAACTTACAAACAAAATAAAAAAAAACGTATTTTACCAAATGTATTAAAAAATATATTAGTTTGACATTATGTTGCCTCCTTATTAAAATAAATACTATTTGTACAAAAAAAAAAAAACTTATATAAAAGCACATGTTCAGGAGCATTGAATGATGTACTTGTTGTGTAGTAGATGAATTGGTTTTGGCCTATAGCAGGGGTGTCCAAACTTTTTCATTTGAGGGCCACATCATGTTATGAAGAGAAATTGTGTTTAGTCCTAAAAATTTTACAAATTATTTATTTGTGCTTTTGCGTATTTAGAAAAATGCTACAGTATATAAACCAATTTATTTGTAATATGGCAGTAGGGTTATTAAATATAATTTTTCATTTTAGTTTTTATTTTGAGTTTTGCTTTTTTTAAATGTAGTTAGCTTTAATTAGTTTTCAGGGTGGTTCTGTTAGTTTTTGTATTAGTTTTAGTTCTTTAATAAATGCTGAGTTTTAGTTTAGTTAGTTTTTTTTTTTTTTTTAATGTGTATTACTCGTGCGCTACATTTAAAAAAAAAAAAAACACCATGGGCGTGGCATCATTATTCCGGTTTATATCAAAATAAATACTAAAAATCACATTTAAAATCATCCCCAAAGGCTCATGCATTAAATTAATTACCAAAGACTAAAACAAAAGACATTTTTGCTATAATTATAGTTAGTTTTATTTTAGTTAGTTTTGTAAACAAAAAATGTAGTTTCAGTTAGTTTTCTTTTTTTAAAAAGCATCTTCATTTTTATTTTAATTCGTTAACGAAATTGTTTTTTGAATTTTTGTGTTTTCGTTAGTTTTAGTTCAATAATATAAGCTTTAATAGCACCTGTGTTTTTCGACACCTTCCCTTCTTACTTTGACCATCTCTAAACATTTTCGTTTCTATTTTATTTAGTGCTGTCAAAGTGAAAGCGTTAACTAATTAATTAATCACAAAAAATTATCGCATTAATCATTGTATTACCACAGATTAATCACACTATTAATTTTGACCGCAGATGATCCTTTTTAGCCGATAGTGGACGGTTACATTAAAGGTAGCTGTGGAGTTTGAGCAATAAACATAACTACATGCATTCAAGTAATTTAATAAATGTTTACATATGCCATAGGTCATTTTTTCCCCATTTTAAATTATGCAAATAATTAATTGATTAGAAAAAGTAGGATGAGCGTGTGCAGCGGGCAAAAATGTCTGGGGGAAAAAAAGCTTTTTTAAGTAAGTGATTAATCTGATTAAAAAATGTAATCGTTTGACAGCTCTAATTTTATTTGAACTGAGTCAAATGGCATTTTTAGCAAACGTCACGGGCCACTAATAAATGGACACCACTGGTCTATAGAGAGATGATTCAGCCAGTTGTTTTTTTGGTTGCGCTCATGTAAATGATGACTTTCCAAAATGGCCAAGTTCTTCGGTACACCCTAGTTGTTGTCTTGACTCGTGTAAACAAGTCCTGAGGTGTCAATTGGTCGCCCTCAAGTGTACCTAATCAAGTGTCCAACTATTAGGTACACTTTGTCTTATTTCTTGACTTATGTGGACATCGTCTATTGACAGATCATGTCAACAAATGTCGTGAGTGGACAAGTAGAAGCTCTGCATGTTGTTCCATGTGGTCTGTTGACTTCAACATGGTATTAAGCGATGTTTGCGCGTAGAAATAATTTTAGAAAAAAAAATGCAAACAAATTGTTGTGCTTTTGCTGATGATTCCACATGCTAACGTTTGCTAATGATTTTTAACTGAGGTATTTTAATGGCAATTTGGCATCATTAATGTCAGTTTTTTTTGGGTTGAGCTAGTTCGCATTGGACTTAGCTGTTGTGAGTGATTTGATGCGAACGAGCATGACTGACTCTTTTTTTTTTTTGGTTTCCTGACATGATGGAGGAGGTCTTGGACGCACACGCAGCCCACCGACTGGAGACTTGAGGACGTGTGGATGTGCTACATTGACAGCATGCTGCTCAAGGGCAAGTGTGTGCGCTATTTGAAGGCTAATGTTGTGTGATGTCACTTAAGCCGTTTCTCAGTGCGCTTTAAAAGCAGAACATCATTTGATGCTTGTGAACATGTGCTTTATGAAATGATTGTTGATTGAAAATGTTTGGCAAAATAACACGAAGGTATTTTGAAATTAATCAATTGGTGTTATTTTTGCCCAATTGTGAAAATAATAGTATGGAAAAAAAAATCTTTGGCACATGTTCAGAAGCATTGAATGATGTTGTCTGTTAGTGTGTTTGTTGTGTTTTGGCGCACGGAGAAATGGCGACGTCGCTTGTGCTCCTGTGACATCACACACACAACATGGTGTCTGTCGTGCGCTACTGCTTCCATGTACATCCTGTCAACCAGTGTTGGTAAATTGAGTCCAATGTTATTTCTGTGTCCAAACAAGCTGCTTTTCTAAAGTCAAATATATTTTTTCAACTGAAAAAAAGAGTGTCTCCGTGTTTCATTTCCAACTGCACTGTGAGTTTTCAAATCGCGCCGGTTTTGTCGGCGTCGTTGCGATCAGGTGGTTTTTATTCTCATTCTCTTGAATGAATTGCAAGTGGATCGTTTCGGTGGTGCTTGAAGACTTCTTCGGCTCGTTCTCATGGCCAGATGGCGTCATTTTCAGCACGCGTCGAGGAAGCCTGCTCGCACCGGAGGCCAAAACATCTTCGAGAACAACCTGAACAATCTACTTGCAGTCCATTCAAGGCTTGAAAAATGCTTTCTTGCGACAATTAAAGTTCAACATGCAAATGGCTGGACATAGCTCCACCTACTTCAGGGAAAATCATAATTAATTTGCATAACTGACCACTCCCTCTCAGAAGCGACCAATCAGCAGGCTGTATGCAAATTAATTTGCATAACCACGCCCACTTTTCGGCGATAACTCGCGAATATTGCCTAATTTGCATAGCCACACCCACTTATGCAAATGATCAGATGCCTTAATTTGCATAAACCCCACCCACTTTTGGGGCCAACCAATCGGATTCTGCCACTTATTCCAGAACCTACCAATCAGATTGCTTCCTTTTCAGTAATTTGCATAACCCCGCCTCCCAAGCAACATGGCCACACCCCTTCATTTGACTAAGTACATTTGAAGAGCTTTTATAATGTATTTATTTATAATGTATTTGGTTTAATGTAACATCACAAGAAGAGTTCAGAAAAGATGCAATTTGTCAACTTTTATTTATTTTTTTTTTAAAAGAATACATGTTGAAAACGCAGAAAAATTAAACAAAAAAATACATTAAAAAAAAAACTTTAAAAAAAAACACAAAAAAAAATAAAAACCTTAAAAATAAAACAAACTGAAAAATTAAGGGGAAAAAAAAAAAAGTTGGATGACTTGATTGCTGTCTTCTTGTCACCAGGTGAAGTGAGCCAGCTGGAGCGGATCACGCAGACCTAAGACAAAACGACAGTGAGTCAACTTGTTGTGCAGCAAACATTTGAGATGTGATGAAAGCCACCAACCGGCACAGAAGTGGATCTGACAACTTGGGGGATTTTGGGCCTCATCCCTCACACGGCTGCATCACCAGGAAGTCCGCCATGTTCCTCGGCACCTGCGGCAGAACATTTCAGGTATTTAGTTTTATTAAATAATTTTGCATGGATATCAAATGACATTCGTTACAAATTTAAGAGACTTAATTATCAATTTCAGTCAAATAATTTGAATAAATGTTTAAGTTTAGAAATTTACATTTATGGATATAAAATTTTCAATAACACTGATATTAATTTACTTTGGACCAGTCTTAATTTCAACAAGAAACTTTAGTCTGACTAAAATTAACGTTTTAGTTGTAATTTAGTAATTTTATTTTAGTCTACTAAATTGACCGTTGAGTCTATTTTCCTTTAACATACATTTCAACTTTTATACAGAAAATTATAACACCCATTTGTGACTAGTTGAAAGGGATACTTTACACATTTTCCAATTTTTAGCAGTAAAGAGTTATGTTTAATTTGATAACTTCATTATTTTGCATGTACAATTAACAGCTTAAAGGACATTTTGGCACTTGCTGTCGACTGAAAATGACATCACACGTGTTGAGGGCTCAGGTAACAACCAATCATGGCTTAATTAATGTTCACCAGTTGTTACCTGAGCCCCTCAACACGTGTGATGTCATTTTCAGTCGACAGCAAGTGCCAAAATGCCTTTTAAGCTGTTAATTGTACATGAAAAATTATTACGTTATAAAATGTATTATTAAAAAAAAAAAATGTTAAAGGGATAGTTTGGCTTTTTTGACATGAATCTCAATTTCATCCTCACCTCCAGTGTGTGCGATCACCACTGACAGCGTCCTGTGACGCGAGTTCTGGTCGAGAGGAAAATAGTCCAGCAAGCTGGCTGGTGTCACAGAAATAAAGCGTTTTTCTTATAAAAACAATGTGTTTAAAAGTGTGATACATTTGCATCATTAAACTCCTTTTCTGAAAAAAAGTCAGACACCGTTAGCGCCAGGCACTACTTTTCTGTTCGTTCGTTTCACTGCACGGCGCACCAGACAGATAGTCGCGCCTTCCGCCGTCGAAAAGACAACTTGCAGATTAGTGCGCATCTATCAGCTGTATGCAGTGATACCAACAAACAGAAAAGTAGTGCAATGATGCAAATGTATCACACTCTTGAACACAAATTGTTTTTAGAAGAAAAATGCTTTATTTCCGTGACCCCAAGCCAACTTGCTGGACTATTTTCATCTCGTCCAACACCGGACCAGAACTCGTCATAGAACGTTGTCAGGGGTAAGTCGGTGATGATCACACACACACTGGAGGTGAGGATGAAAGAGATTCATGTCAAAAAAGCCAAACTATCCCTTTAACACGCAAGACATTTAATACGGCGTCTATTGTTTAAATGAAACATGTTGAACTGAAAATAACTTCACTTAAATTTAACACAAAAAAACAAAAAACTAAGCATAATTGCTTGAGATTAATCTTACAGCTGCACAATGGATGTAAACATGTTATATTTTGAGCCTGAAATTGCAATCTCAGTCCGGTTTTGATATTGTTAAAGCGGCGGTTTTATTTAAAGGGATCTTTTATTTAAAAAAAAAAAAAAAAAAAAAAAAGCCGTCGCAGAGTTCACCCGGAGGTGCTTTTACTTTTGTTTCGTGGCAGCTCGACAAGTTGACAAAACAGTTTGTGATTGAGAACGCGCGTTGCTGAGCTAACTTGCTCCACGGCAGAACGGATAGATTTAATAAGTTTATTTATTTAATAAGATTTAATAAGTTCGCATGCAGTCGCAGTAACAAGTTTCGTGGTGACAAATGAACTACCCGACTAAAAAGTAGCGCTTTCACAAAGGCAAAAACGGGAGTCGCTAAGCATGCTAATGTGAAATGCAGTGTCGGGAATGAGCCAAAATAAGTGCTTGGGCGTACAGTAGACTTCACAGAAGTCTGGTTAGAATCACGTTAATGCAGAAAGCTAACGAACGGAACATTTTTTACTACAATTAATACGCAGTCTAGACTGAAAATAAGATGGCGGATACATTAGCCTTTACAGTTGGACAGAGCAGAACACGCCAACGGCTGACGTCCGGTTCGAGGTCCAAAGCAGTGAGAATTTTGGCAACGAAAAGTTAAACGAAAACTAAAAATGGAAGCATTTTTTTTTTATCGAGACCAACGATGACTAAAATTGTGTAACAATTTCAATGACAAACGAAAGTTGGCGACAAGAACCACTTAAATCATTTAGTGTTCACTGCACTTTAATGTTTAAAACATGTTTACATCCATTGTGCAACTGTAAAATTAATCTCAAGCAATTCTGCACTTTTTTTTAAAATTTAGGTTAAGTTATTTTCAGTTCAACAAGTTTCATTTAAATAATTAAAGACGCTGTAGTTACAAATAGGGGTTATAATTTTCTGTATAAAAGTTGAAGAAAAATTGACTGTCAATTTAGTTGACTACAATTGGATTAAAACTAATAAAAATCGGATGACTAAAATACAACAAAAACTTTAATTTTAGTCAAAAAAATAAAACAAAATTAAAATTTGTCTAAATTAAAACTTGTCCAAAGTAAATTAATCAGCATGTTATTGAAATTGTATGTTCATAAATGTAAATTTATAAACTTAAACCTTAATTCAAATTATTTAATTGATCATTATTTTAAGTGTCTTAAATTTGTAACAAGAAATGCCATTTAATATCTGTAGAATTATTTTAAAAATACCTCTTGGAGCTATTTGTTTTTCTGACACTAACAAAATAAAAATTACCTTTTCACAATTAATCCAATCAGAAATATTCGTGATTTTTACACTAATTACAGTAAAAAGGCCAAACGATTTAACACCAAGATATGAATTTAACGATAAAGCTGTTTGAAGCAGTTAAGTGTAACGCAAAAATACGGGAGTATGGGGAAGATATTTACTTACATGCATTTTCAAGGAACATGTATATTAGTACAAAATGTAAAAAACATTTTTTGGTTACACAGAATAAGCATATTTAAACATGGCGCCAAGTAGTACTGTAGTTTTTGCCTCAACTTGAACCATTCTAAAAGGATTACCTCTTACGCAACCTCGTGTTCTTGCATTGTTTGACTAATAGATTAATATTTTGATGGTATGTCAGTTTGTCATGTTTGGAAAGGTTACATTGTGAGTAAAAAACTCAATCAAGAATTGCAAAAATCAAAATCGCAATTTTAAAATTTATTGTTCAGCCCTAATTGGAAGAGATGGAGAAGCTCGCCGAGTTAAAATTCAAAGCTTACCGTCAATTGCGTCAAGCTGATGATCAATGCAGCACCAACAAACGTGGTGGACAACAGTCACTGCCTGGTCAAGTGGAGTCTACAAAAAGAAGGGGGGTGGGTAGTGTTAAGTTGTTTTTTCCTGTTTTTTTTTTTTTTTTTTTTTAAGAAATGCAGCAAATTTGACACAAGATGAAACCCACCAGTGCAGACGAGGACCTGCGAGGTTGTTTCTGGGATTGTCAGTGATGACTCGGCTGCATTCACAGGAAGTTGACCAGCAAGAAAACATTCAAGTGACATGCATGACAGAGCGTACTCAAACCAGTCCAGCTTCTACTTCACTTTATTAACAATGTGTCAAAAAAATAAAAATCAGCAGCAGCAATGACGATATGTTTGTCTTTTCTCCCCGACAGGTGCAGGATCTTTGTGGCCAAGCAGTTTCTCCATGATGGCCAATTCAAGACAAGACAAGACGTGGTTCTCCACGGCCCAGCAGAGATGCTTTGGCACCACCTAGTGGACATAAGCAGAAGAAACCCAACGTTAACGTGTCAGCACAAAAGTCAACTCGTCTATTTTGGTAAATGTGCCTTTGAGGGTCCCACGAGAAAGCGCTGTTCGGTGCAACGTTGGGGGAACTACAACAAGAGAAAAAAGAAAAGTTTATCAAACGTTCACGTCAGCCATTTTGTTTTGCAGCATACTCAAACCCAGCGATGACAATTCTTGTTCCTCGGGCAGCTCTGGTTGAAGTCAACATGCTGTTTTTACCTGCACAGAAGAAAAAAAAAAAAAAGTAGCATGTCAGGAATGGATCCGTGCAAGTCACCTGACATGTCCTCGTCTTCACGGTGTGCCTGAAAAATTAAAACATTACATTTTAACGTGTTTGAGTGTTTGTGTCTCACCAGTGACGAAAACAGGGCTGAGCTGGACGTCGTGACAATGGCTGAAGACGCGGTGACATTAATTAACATAGATTCGAAACATGAAAACACATTTAGCCAGAAAAAAAAAAACAAAAAAAAAACGTTCACAACGCCATGGCCAAAAAAAAAAAAAAAAAAAAGATAGCGGAATTAAGGAACTTAATTTCAAAGGGGAGTCCGGACATTCGCTTCAAGATGCAAGCCTGTGTACAAATTTAAATAACGTTAAGAGTTAATTCTCATTGAAGTTGTTCAATGTACACACGCTGGTAACCTACCTTCTGTCAAACGGTGCTCTTTCTCCAGACCCTGGAAAGGGAAAAAAAATCAGTTAAAAAGCAAATAGGTACTTTACTGACCGCTAACATTTATCGCCAAACGTGTAAAATAATGCGTTTGTTTCATTCGAGCACGCGGTTGACGTGAATTGATCGAGCAAACATTTTAGCTAGCATGCCAACAAGAGGTTTGCATGCTGGAAAAAGGTGAACATGTTGAAAGTTACAAGTTCGAGTGTAAGACGAAACTTTAAACAAACCTTTTGGCAAATCTTCTGGTGATCTCGTCGAGATGAGTGGAGAACAGCAGGCGGAGGATGTCGACGTGATGTCAGGCTGGTGAAGAAAAGAAAGATTGCTCATTCAATTAGTCACAGCTTAAATAGGTTTTCGGTAACGCCATCACGTGATTTTTTCTTTTCTTTTTTTAAAAAAAACTTTATTTAACCAAGAGAAGAAGAAAAAGTCTTTCAACTGCTTTTGGACAGAAAATCCTGATAAAATCTAGTGTTGCTTGACCGGGGGATCGAACCTGGCTCATTGGAACCGGAGACCGTGTCGTTAACCATTAGGCCAAGCTTGCTTGTCACATGTCGTCCTCTAGGTCGTATTTATCCCATAGAGTATCAAATGTTGGGCAAACAATACAACCATTGATGCTATGAATAGAACCGAAAATCAGGTTGTTCTCAAAGCCGACGTGGTCGAGTGGTATACGACATTGCCTTCGGTTTACTTGTTCGCGTGTTCGATCCTCGTTTTCTGCAACCTTTCGACTTCGTCGTTATGTTTGTTAAGTCGAGGGTGCGCAAGCGGGGATCGAACTCGAAACACTTGAACCAAAGGCAAAGTTTTATACCATTCGGCCATCATGGTTGAAGGTTTTCGGCGTTGAATTTTATGTATTTATAGGATTTCCACGTGAGTGCATATGACTGCAATAAATGCGAGAAGATTCAAACTCTGGCACCGGCAATCTGGCCCAGTGGTCTGCGACAAAGGTTTCGGTTGCGGTAGACGCTGGTTCGATTCCAGAACCTTCCAACTTTTAAGGAATTAATTCTCAAGTTATTGAAAAGTACAGCCGTGAGCAAGGATCGAACGCGGTACCTCCAGTATGGGAGTCATTGTCTTATTCCTTTAGGCCACCATTCCTGGTGCTCCGAGCGAAAATTAATGCAGGTGATGAGTATGCTTCGTGTAATTTGAGCTGAATCGTTTAGGTGCACCCCCAACCTTCACCTCTCCCCACCAGCCATTAACACCACCAGATAAGTCTTCCTTTTGTTATTTTTTTATGGGTATTACTTTAAAATCCCACATCCACATCCTGGCAGTCACGTGTGTTTTATCTCTTAACAGCTCACGAACAAATCAAACCTATTCCCACCCTGAGTGTAGTTGCCCCAGTCATCCACAGGAGGGCAGGATTACATCGTACCTCAGTTGCTTCGCCGTTTTCCTCTAAACTTTCACCACGACTTTGATTGACCACCCAAACGGATTCTCAACGATTCATCTTGTTTTGTTTTAACTATATTTCCTTGGCAGCTCGAATGATGCGCGTCTTATAACGACACGCTCATTGTTTTATCACATTATTGAACAATGACAAACGAGCCAAAACCTCGATATACTAACTAACCTAAAACGTCACACTTAGAGGAAGTGCGTCATCTGCTTGTGGACATGTGGTACTGCACCCAAGCCACTCATTTCTATGTGGAGAACTTTTTTTTTTTTTTTTTACCCTCACAACTTTTGAACACAGTGTTTTTCAACCCTGGTCCTCGGGACACACTATCCAGCCTGTTATCCATGTCAAGCAGGTGATGATCGTTGTCAGGCTTCTCCAGAACTTGCTGATGAGTTGTCATTGCAATAACATACGTTGGGAAAAGTGTTGGTCAACACAAACCACACCACATTTGGTCGATGAAATATTTTTTTTATTTGTACAAAACCGAGATCAGAAAAAGTGCATGAGGTGAACACAGAACACTTGAAGGGGGAAAAAAGAAAGTTAAGACGTCATTTTGTCTGCTTTCAAAGGAAAAAACAGTCTTGTCGTTTTTGTTTTTTGTTTTTTTTTAGTTAAAAAAAAAGCCTTACTATACATGGTCGTTTTTTTTTTTTTTAGTTAAAAAAAAAAGCCTTACTATACATGGTCGTTTTTTTTTTGGGTGTTAAAAAAAAAAAAGCCTTACTATACATGGTCGGTTTTTTTTGGTGTTAAAAAAAAAAGCCTTACTATACATGGTCGTTTTTTTTTTGGGTGTTAAAAAAAAAAAAGCCTTACTATACATGGTCGTTTTTTTTTTTGAGTTTAAAAAAAAAAGCCTTACTATACATGGTCGTTTTTTTTTCTGAGTTAAAAAAAAAAAAGCCTTACTATACATGGTCGTTTTTTTTTCTGAGTTAAAAAAAAAAAAGCCTTACTATACATGGTCGTTTTTTTTTTTGAGTTTAAAAAAAAAAGCCTTACTATACATGGTCGTTTTTTTTTCTGAGTTAAAAAAAAAAAAAGCCTTACTATACATGGTCGTTTTTTTTTCTGAGTTAAAAAAAAAAAAGCCTTACTATACATGGTCGTTTTTTTTTTTGGTGTTAAAAAAAAAAGCCTTACTATACATGGTCGTTTTTTTTTGGTATTAACAAAAAAAGCCTTACTATACATGGTCGTTTTTTTTTTGGAGTTAAAAAAAAAGCCTTACTATACATGGTCGTTTTTTTTTTTTGGTGTTAAAAAAAAAAGCCTTACTATACATGGTCGTTTTTTTTTTTGAGTTTAAAAAAAAAAGCCTTACTATACATGGTCGTTTTTTTTTCTGAGTTAAAAAAAAAAAAGCCTTACTATACATGGTCGTTTTTTTTTCTGAGTTAAAAAAAAAAAAGCCTTACTATACATGGTCGTTTTTTTTTTTGAGTTTAAAAAAAAAAGCCTTACTATACATGGTCGTTTTTTTTTCTGAGTTAAAAAAAAAAAAAAAGCCTTACTATACATGGTCGTTTTTTTTTCTGAGTTAAAAAAAAAAAAGCCTTACTATACATGGTCGTTTTTTTTTTTGGTGTTAAAAAAAAAAGCCTTACTATACATGGTCGGTTTTTTTTTTGGTGTTAAAAAAAAAAAAGCCTTACTATACATGGTCGTTTTTTTTTCTGAGTTAAAAAAAAAAAAGCCTTACTATACATGGTCGTTTTTTTTTCTGAGTTAAAAAAAAAAAAAGCCTTACAATACATGGTCGTTTTTTTTTTTGAGTAAAAAAAAAAGCCTTACTATACATGGTCGTTTTTTTTTTTGGTGTTAAAAAAAAAAGCCTTACTATACATGGTCGTTTTTTTTTTTGAGTTTAAAAAAAAAAGCCTTACTATACATGGTCGTTTTTTTTTCTGAGTTAAAAAAAAAAAAAAAGCCTTACTATACATGGTCGTTTTTTTTTTTGGTGTTAAAAAAAAAAGCCTTACTATACATGGTCGTTGTTTTTTTTTTTGAGTTTAAAAACAAAAGCCTTACTATACATGGTCGTTTTTTTTTCTGAGTTAAAAAAAAAAAGCCTTACTATACATGGTCGTTTTTTTTTTTTGAGTTTAAAAAAAAAAAGCCTTACTATACATGGTCGTTTTTTTTCTGAGTTAAAAAAAAGAAAAGCCTTACTATACATGGTCGTTTTTTTTTTTTTGAGTAAAAAAAAAAAGCCTTACTATACATGGTCGTTTTTTTTTTTAGTTAAAAAAAAAAAGCCTTACTATACATGGTCGTTTTTTTTTTTGAGTTAAAAAAAAAAAAAGCCTTACTATACATGGTCGTTTTTTTTCTGAGTTAAAAAAAAGAAAAGCCTTACTATACATGGTCGTTTTTTTTTTTTTTGAGTAAAAAAAAAAGCCTTACTATACATGGGCGTTTTTTTTTTGAGTTTAAAAAAAAAAAGCCTTACTATACATGGTCGTTTTTTTTTTTGGTGTTAAAAAAAAAAGCCTTACTATACATGGTCGTTTTTTTTTTTGAGTTAAAAAAAAAAAAGCCTTACTATACATGGTTGTTTTTTTTTTTTGAGTTAAAAAAAAAAAGCCTTACTATACATGGTCGTTTTTTTTCTGAGTTAAAAAAGAGAAAAGCCTTACTATACATGGTCGTTTTTTTTTTGGGTGTTAAAAAAAAAAGCCTTACTATACATGGTCGTTTTTTTTTTTGAGTTTAAAAAAAAAAGCCTTACTATACATGGTCGTTTTTTTTTCTGAGTAAAAAAAAAAAAAAAAAGCCTTACTATACATGGTCGTTTTTTTTTTTGGTGTTAAAAAAAAAAGCCTTACTATACATGGTCGTTGTTTTTTTGAGTTAAAAAAAAAAAGCCTTACTATACATGGTCGTTTTTTTATTTTTTGAGTAAAAAAAAAAGCCTTACAAAACATGGTCGTTTTTTTTTCTGAGTTAAAAAAAAAAAAAAAGCCTTACTATACATGGTCGGTTTTTTTTTTGGTGTTAAAAAAAAAAAGCCTTACTATACATGGTCGTTTTTTTTTTTGAGTTAAAAAAAAAAAGCCTTACTATACATGGTCGGTTTTTTTCTGAGTTAAAAAAAAGAAAAGCCTTACTATACATGGTCGTTTTTTTTTTTGAGTTAAAAAAAAAAAAGCCTTACTATACATGGTCGTTTTTTTTTTTTTAGTTTAAAAAAAAAAAAGCCTTACTATACATGGTCGTTTTTTTTTTTTTTGAGTAAAAAAAAAAGCCTTACTATACATGGTCGGTTTTTTTTTTGGTGTTAAAAAAAAAAAGCCTTACTATACATGGTCGTTTTTTTTTTTGAGTTAAAAAAAAAAGCCTTACTATACATGGTCGTTTTTTTTTTTGGTGTTAAAAAAAAAAGCCTTACTATACATGGTCGTTTTTTTTTTTTGAGTTTAAAAAAAAAAGCCTTACTATACATGGTCGTTTTTTTTTCTGAGTAAAAAAAAAAAAAAAGCCTTACTATACATGGGCGTTTTTTTTTCTGAGTTAAAAAAAAAAAAAAGCCTTACTATACATGGTCGTTTTTTTTTTTGAGTTTAAAAAAAAAAAGCCTTACTATACATGGTCGTTTTTTTTCTGAGTTAAAAAAAAAAAAAAAGCCTTACTATACATGGTCGTTTTTTTTTTGGTGTTAAAAAAAAAAGCCTTACTATACATGGTCGTTGTTTTTTTTTTTGAGTTTAAAAACAAAAGCCTTACTATACATGGTCGTTTTTTTTCTGAGTTAAAAAAAAAAAGCCTTACTATACATGGTCGTTTTTTTTTTTTGAGTTTAAAAAAAAAAAGCCTTACTATACATGGTCGTTTTTTTTCTGAGTTAAAAAAAAGAAAAGCCTTACTATACATGGTCGTTTTTTTTTTTTTGAGTAAAAAAAAAAAGCCTTACTATACATGGTCGTTTTTTTTTTTAGTTAAAAAAAAAAAGCCTTACTATACATGGTCGTTTTTTTTTTTGAGTTAAAAAAAAAAAAAGCCTTACTATACATGGTCGTTTTTTTTCTGAGTTAAAAAAAAGAAAAGCCTTACTATACATGGTCGTTTTTTTTTTTTTTGAGTAAAAAAAAAAGCCTTACTATACATGGGCGTTTTTTTTTTTGAGTTTAAAAAAAAAAAGCCTTACTATACATGGTCGTTTTTTTTTTTGGTGTTAAAAAAAAAAAGCCTTACTATACATGGTCGTTTTTTTTCTGAGTTAAAAAAGAGAAAAGCCTTACTATACATGGTCGTTTTTTTTTTGGGTGTTAAAAAAAAAAGCCTTACTATACATGGTCGTTTTTTTTTTTGAGTTTAAAAAAAAAAGCCTTACTATACATGGTCGTTTTTTTTTCTGAGTAAAAAAAAAAAAAAAAGCCTTACTATACATGGTCGTTTTTTTTTTTGGTGTTAAAAAAAAAAGCCTTACTATACATGGTCGTTGTTTTTTTGAGTTAAAAAAAAAAAGCCTTACTATACATGGTCGTTTTTTTATTTTTTGAGTAAAAAAAAAAGCCTTACAAAACATGGTCGTTTTTTTTTCTGAGTTAAAAAAAAAAAAAAGCCTTACTATACATGGTCGGTTTTTTTTTTGGTGTTAAAAAAAAAAAGCCTTACTATACATGGTCGTTTTTTTTTTTGAGTTAAAAAAAAAAAGCCTTACTATACATGGTCGTTTTTTTTTTTGGTGTTAAAAAAAAAAGCCTTACTATACATGGTCGTTTTTTTTTTTTGAGTTTAAAAAAAAAAGCCTTACTATACATGGTCGTTTTTTTTTCTGAGTAAAAAAAAAAAAAAAAGCCTTACTATACATGGGCGTTTTTTTTTCTGAGTTAAAAAAAAAAAAAAGCCTTACTATACATGGTCGTTTTTTTTTTTGAGTTTAAAAAAAAAAAGCCTTACTATACATGGTCGTTTTTTTTTTTTTTGAGTAAAAAAAAAAGCCTTACTATACATGGTCGGTTTTTTTTTTGGTGTTAAAAAAAAAAAGCCTTACTATACATGGTCGTTTTTTTTTTTGAGTTAAAAAAAAAAGCCTTACTATACATGGTCGTTTTTTTTTTGGTGTTAAAAAAAAAAAGCCTTACTATACATGGTCGTTTTTTTTTTTTGAGTTTAAAAAAAAAAGCCTTACTAATACATGGTCGTTTTTTTTTCTGAGTAAAAAAAAAAAAAAAAGCCTTACTATACATGGGCGTTTTTTTTTCTGAGTTAAAAAAAAAAAAAGCCTTACTATACATGGTCGTTTTTTTTTTTGGTGTTAAAAAAAAAAGCCTTACTATACATGGTCGTTTTTTTTTTTTTGAGTTAAAAAAAAAAAAAGCCTTACTATACATGGTCGTTTTTTTTTTTAGTTAAAAAAAAAGCCTTACTATACATGGTCGTTTTTTTTTCTGAGTTAAAAAAAAAAAAGCCTTACTATACATGGTCGCTTTTTTTTTTGGTGTTAAAAAAAAAAAGCCTTACTATACATGGTCGTTTTTTTTCTGAGTTAAAAAAAAGAAAAGCCTTACTATACATGGTCGTTTTTTTTTTTTTGGGTAAAAAAAAAAGCCTTACTATACATGGTCGTTTTTTTTTTTAGTTAAAAAAAAAAAGCCTTACTATACATGGTCGTTTTTTTTCTGAGTTAAAAAAAAGAAAAGCCTTACTATACATGGTCGTTTTTTTTTTTTTGGGTAAAAAAAAAAGCCTTACTATACATGGTCGTTTTTTTTTTTAGTTAAAAAAAAAAGCCTTACTATACATGGTCGTTTTTTTTTCTGAGTTAAAAAAAAGAAAAGCCTTACTATACATGGTCGTTTTTTTTTTTTTTGAGTAAAAAAAAAAGCCTTACTATACATGGTCGTTTTTTTTTTTGGTGTTAAAAAAAAAAGCCTTACTATACATGGTCGTTTTTTTTTTGAGTTAAAAAAAAAAGCCTTACTATACATGGTCGTTTTTTTTTTTGAGTAAAAAAAAAAAAAGCCTTACTATACATGGTCGTTTTTTTTCTGAGTTAAAAAAAAGAAAAGCCTTACTATACATGGTCGTTTTTTTTTTGGGTGTTAAAAAAAAAAGCCTTACTATACATGGTCGTTTTTTTTTCTGAGTTAAAAAAAAAAAAAGCCTTACTATACATGGTCGTTTTTTTTTTGGGTGTTAAAAAAAAAAGCCTTACTATACATGGTCGTTTTTTTTTTTGAGTAAAAAAAAAAAAAGCCTTACTATACATGGTCGTTTTTTTTTCTGAGTTAAAAAAAAAAAAAGCCTTACTATACATGGTCGTTTTTTTTTTTGGTGTTAAAAAAAAAAGCCTTACTATACATGGTCGTTTTTTTTTCTGAGTTAAAAAAAAAAAAAAATCATGGTCGTTTTTTTTTTGGGTGGAATAAAAAAGCCTTACTATACATGGACGTGGCCGTGGGCACGGTAGTCGAGTGGTTAGCACGTCCGCTTCCCAGTTCTGAGGTCTCCAGTTCGAGTCCAGGCTCGGACCTTCCTGGGTGGAGTTTGCATGTTCTCCCCGTGCCCGCGTGGGTTTTCTCCGGGTACTCCGGTCTCCTCCCACATTCCAAAGACATGCATGGCATGGATGGTTGTTCGTCTCTGTGTGCCCTGCGATTGGTTGGCAACCAGTCCAGGGTGTCCCCCGCCTACTGCCCAGAGCCAGCTGAGATAGGCGCCAGCAGCCCCTGCGACCCTTGTGAGGAATAAGCGGTCAAGAAAATGGATGGATGGATGGATGGATATACATTGTCGTTTTTTTTTCTGAGTTAAAAAAAAGAAAAGCCTTACTATACATGGTCGTTTTTTTTTCTGAGTTAAAAAAAAAAAAAAAGCCTTACTATACATGGTCGTTTTTTTTTTGGTGTTAAAAAAAAAAGCCTTACTATACATGGTCGTTTTTTTTTTTTTGAGTTAAAAAAAAGCCATACTATACATGGTCGTTTTTTTTTTAGTTTAAAAAAAAAAGCCTTACTATACATGGTCGTTTTTTTTCTGAGTTAAAAAAAAGAAAAGCCTTAACTATACATGGTCGTTTTTTTTCTGAGTTAAAAAAAAAAAAAGCCTTACTATACATGGTCGTTTTTTTTTTTGGTGTTAAAAAAAAAAGCCTTACTATACATGGTCGTTTTTTTTTTTGAGTTAAAAAAAAAAGCCTTACTATACATGGTCGGTTTTTTTTTTTGAGTTTAAAAAAAAAAGCCTTACTATACATGGTCGTTTTTTTTTCTGAGAAAAAAAAAAAAAAAAAGCCTTACTATACATGGTCGTTTTTTTTTCTGAGTTAAAAAAAAAAAAAAAAGCCTTACTATACATGGTCGTTTTTTTTTTGGTGTTAAAAAAAAAAGCCTTACTATACATGGTCGTTTTTTTTTTTTGAGTTAAAAAAAAAAAAAAAGCCTTACTATACATGGTCGTTTTTTTTTTTAGTTAAAAAAAAAAAGCCTTACTATACATGGTCGTTTTTTTTTCTGAGTTAAAAAAAAAAAAGCCTTACTATACATGGTCGCTTTTTTTTTTGGTGTTAAAAAAAAAAAGCCTTACTATACATGGTCGTTTTTTTTCTGAGTTAAAAAAAAGAAAAGCCTTACTATACATGGTCTTTTTTTTTTTTTTGAGTAAAAAAAAAAGCCTTACTATACATGGTCGTTTTTTTTTTTAGTTAAAAAAAAAAAGCCTTACTATACATGGTCGTTTTTTTTTTTGAGTTTAAAAAAAAAAAAAGCCTTACTATACATGGTCGTTTTTTTTTTTTTGAGTAAAAAAAAAAGCCTTACTATACATGGTCGTTTTTTTTTTTGGTGTTAAAAAAAAAAGCCTTACTATACATGGTCGTTTTTTTTTTTGAGTTAAAAAAAAAAAAAGCCTTACTATACATGGTCGGTTTTTTTTCTGAGTAAAAAAAAAAAAAAAAGCCTATACATGGTCGTTTTTTTTTTCTGAGTTAAAAAAAAAAAAAAAGCCTTACTATACATGGTCGTTTTTTTTTTGGTGTTAAAAAAAAAAGCCTTACTATACATGGTCGTTTTTTTTTTTGAGTTTAAAAAAAAAAAAAAAGCCTTACTATATATGGTCGTTTTTTTTTTTAGTTAAAAAAAAGCCTTACTATACATGGTCGTTTTTTTTTCTGAGTTAAAAAAAAAAAAGCCTTACTATACATGGTTGCTTTTTTTTTTGGTGTTAAAAAAAAAAAGCCTTACTATACATGGTCGTTTTTTTTCTGAGTTAAAAAAAAGAAAAGCCTTACTATACATGGTCGTTTTTTTTTTTTGGGGTAAAAAAAAAAGCCTTACTATACATGGTCGTTTTTTTTTTAGTTAAAAAAAAAAAGCCTTACTATACATGGTCGTTTTTTTTTTTGAGTTTAAAAAAAAAAAAAGCCTTACTATACATGGTCGTTTTTTTCTGAGTTAAAAAAAAAAAAAGCCTTACTATACATGGTCGCTTTTTTTTTTGGTGTTAAAAAAAAAAAGCCTTACTATACATGGTCGTTTTTTTTCTGAGTTAAAAAAAAGAAAAGCCTTACTATACATGGTCGTTTTTTTTTTTTTGAGTAAAAAAAAAAGCCTTACTATACATGGTCGTTTTTTTTTTTGAGTTAAAAAAAAAAAAAGCCTTACTATACATGGTCGGTTTTTTTTCTGAGTAAAAAAAAAAAAAAAAGCCTATACATGGTCGTTTTTTTTTTCTGAGTTAAAAAAAAAAAAAAAGCCTTACTATACATGGTCGTTTTTTTTTTGGTGTTAAAAAAAAAAGCCTTACTATACATGGTCGTTTTTTTTTTTGAGTTTAAAAAAAAAAAAAAAGCCTTACTATATATGGTCGTTTTTTTTTTTAGTTAAAAAAAAGCCTTACTATACATGGTCGTTTTTTTTTCTGAGTTAAAAAAAAAAAAGCCTTACTATACATGGTTGCTTTTTTTTTTGGTGTTAAAAAAAAAAAGCCTTACTATACATGGTCGTTTTTTTTCTGAGTTAAAAAAAAGAAAAGCCTTACTATACATGGTCGTTTTTTTTTTTTTGGGTAAAAAAAAAAGCCTTACTATACATGGTCGTTTTTTTTTTAGTTAAAAAAAAAAAGCCTTACTATACATGGTCGTTTTTTTTTTTGAGTTTAAAAAAAAAAAAAGCCTTACTATACATGGTCGTTTTTTTCTGAGTTAAAAAAAAAAAAAGCCTTACTATACATGGTCGCTTTTTTTTTTGGTGTTAAAAAAAAAAAGCCTTACTATACATGGTCGTTTTTTTTCTGAGTTAAAAAAAAGAAAAGCCTTACTATACATGGTCGTTTTTTTTTTTTTGAGTAAAAAAAAAAGCCTTACTATACATGGTCGTTTTTTTTTTTAGTTAAAAAAAAAAAGCCTTACTATACATGGTCGTTTTTTTTTTTGAGTTTAAAAAAAAAAAAGCCTTACTATACATGGTCGTTTTTTTTCTGAGTTAAAAAAAAGAAAAGCCTTACTATACATGGTCGTTTTTTTTTTTTTTGAGTAAAAAAAAAAGCCTTACTATACATGGTCGTTTTTTTTTTTGGTGTTAAAAAAAAAAGCCTTACTATACATGGTCGTTTTTTTTTTTGAGTTAAAAAAAAAAAAAGCCTTACTATACATGGTCGGTTTTTTTTCTGAGTAAAAAAAAAAAAAAAAGCCTATACATGGTCGTTTTTTTTTTCTGAGTTAAAAAAAAAAAAAAAGCCTTACTATACATGGTCGTTTTTTTTTTGGTGTTAAAAAAAAAAGCCTTACTATACATGGTCGTTTTTTTTTTGAGTTTAAAAAATAAAAAAAGCCTTACTATACATGGTCGTTTTTTTTTTTAGTTAAAAAAAAAAAGCCTTACTATACATGGTCGTTTTTTTTTCTGAGTTAAAAAAAAAAAAGCCTTACTATACATGGTCGTTTTTTTTTCTGAGTTAAAAAAAAAAAAAAGCCTTACTATACATGGTCGTTTTTTTTCTGAGTTAAAAAAAAAAAAAGCCTTACTATACATGGTCGTTTTTTTTCTGAGTAAAAAAAAGAAAAGCCTTACTATACATGGTCGTTTTTTTTTTTTGGTGTTAAAAAAAAAAGCCTTACTATACATGGTCGATTTTTTTTTTGAGTAAAAAAAAAAAAAAGCCTTACTATACATGGTCGTTTTTTTTTTTTTGAGTAAAAAAAAAAGCCTTACTATACATGGTCGTTTTTTTTTTTGGTGTTAAAAAAAAAAAGCCTTACTATACATGGTCGTTTTTTTTTTTGAGTTAAAAAAAAAAAAAGCCTTACTATACATGGTCGTTTTTTTTTTTGAGTTAAAAAAAAAAAGCCTTACTATACATGGTCGTTTTTTTTCTGAGTTAAAAAAAAGAAAAGCCTTACTATACATGGTCGTTTTTTTTTTTGGTGTTAAAAAAAAAAGCCTTACTATACATGGTCGTTTTTTTTTTGGTGTTAAAAAAAAAAGCCTTACTATACATGGTCGTTTTTTTTTTTTGAGTTTAAAAAAAAAAGCCTTACTAATACATGGTCGTTTTTTTTTCTGAGTAAAAAAAAAAAAAAAAGCCTTACTATACATGGGCGTTTTTTTTTTCTGAGTTAAAAAAAAAAAAAGCCTTACTATACATGGTCGTTTTTTTTTTTGGTGTTAAAAAAAAAAGCCTTACTATACATGGTCGTTTTTTTTTTTTTGAGTTAAAAAAAAAAAAGCCTTACTATACATGGTCGTTTTTTTTTTTAGTTAAAAAAAAAGCCTTACTATACATGGTCGTTTTTTTTTCTGAGTTAAAAAAAAAAAAGCCTTACTATACATGGTCGCTTTTTTTTTTGGTGTTAAAAAAAAAAAGCCTTACTATACATGGTCGTTTTTTTTCTGAGTTAAAAAAAAGAAAAGCCTTACTATACATGGTCGTTTTTTTTTTTTTGGGTAAAAAAAAAAGCCTTACTATACATGGTCGTTTTTTTTTTTAGTTAAAAAAAAAAAGCCTTACTATACATGGTCGGTTTTTTTTTTGAGTTAAAAAAAAAAAAAAGCCTTACTATACATGGTCGTTTTTTTCTGAGTTAAAAAAAAGAAAAGCCTTACTATACATGGTCGTTTTTTTTTTTTTTGAGTAAAAAAAAAAGCCTTACTATACATGGTCGTTTTTTTTTTTGGTGTTAAAAAAAAAAGCCTTACTATACATGGTCGTTTTTTTTTTGAGTTAAAAAAAAAAGCCTTACTATACATGGTCGTTTTTTTTTTTGAGTAAAAAAAAAAAAAGCCTTACTATACATGGTCGTTTTTTTTCTGAGTTAAAAAAAAGAAAAGCCTTACTATACATGGTCGTTTTTTTTTTGGGTGTTAAAAAAAAAAGCCTTACTATACATGGTCGTTTTTTTTTCTGAGTTAAAAAAAAAAAAAGCCTTACTATACATGGTCGTTTTTTTTTTGGGTGTTAAAAAAAAAAGCCTTACTATACATGGTCGTTTTTTTTTTTTAGTAAAAAAAAAAAAAGCCTTACTATACATGGTCGTTTTTTTTTCTGAGTTAAAAAAAAAAAAAGCCTTACTATACATGGTCGTTTTTTTTTTTGGTGTTAAAAAAAAAAGCCTTACTATACATGGTCGTTTTTTTTTCTGAGTTAAAAAAAAAAAAAAATCATGGTCGTTTTTTTTTTGGGTGGAAAAAAAAAGCCTTACTATACATGGACGTGGCCGTGGGCACGGTAGTCGAGTGGTTAGCACGTCCGCTTCCCAGTTCTGAGGTCTCCAGTTCGAGTCCAGGCTCGGACCTTCCTGGGTGGAGTTTGCATGTTCTCCCCGTGCCCGCGTGGGTTTTCTCCGGGTACTCCGGTCTCCTCCCACATTCCAAAGACATGCATGGCATGGATGGTTGTTCGTCTCTGTGTGCCCTGCGATTGGTTGGCAACCAGTCCAGGGTGTCCCCCGCCTACTGCCCAGAGCCAGCTGAGATAGGCGCCAGCAGCCCCTGCGACCCTTGTGAGGAATAAGCGGTCAAGAAAATGGATGGATGGATGGATGGATATACATTGTCGTTTTTTTTTCTGAGTTAAAAAAAAGAAAAGCCTTACTATACATGGTCGTTTTTTTTTCTGAGTTAAAAAAAAAAAAAAAGCCTTACTATACATGGTCGTTTTTTTTTTGGTGTTAAAAAAAAAAGCCTTACTATACATGGTCGTTTTTTTTTTTTTGAGTTAAAAAAAAGCCATACTATACATGGTCGTTTTTTTTGGAGTAAAAAAAAAAAAAGCCTTACTATACATGGTCGTTGTTTTTTTTTTTGAGTTTAAAAAAAAAAGCCTTACTATACATGGTCGTTTTTTTTCTGAGTTAAAAAAAAGAAAAGCCTTACTATACATGGTCGTTTTTTTTCTGAGTTAAAAAAAAAAAAAGCCTTACTATACATGGTCGTTTTTTTTTTTGGTGTTAAAAAAAAAAGCCTTACTATACATGGTCGTTTTTTTTTTTGAGTTAAAAAAAAAAGCGTTACTATACATGGTCGGTTTTTTTTTTTGAGTTTAAAAAAAAAAGCCTTACTATACATGGTCGTTTTTTTTTCTGAGAAAAAAAAAAAAAAAAAGCCTTACTATACATGGTCGTTTTTTTTTCTGAGTTAAAAAAAAAAAAAAAAGCCTTACTATACATGGTCGTTTTTTTTTTGGTGTTAAAAAAAAAAGCCTTACTATACATGGTCGTTTTTTTTTTTTGAGTTTAAAAAAAAAAAAAAGCCTTACTATACATGGTCGTTTTTTTTTCTGAGTTAAAAAAAAAAAAAGCCTTACTATACATGGTCGCTTTTTTTTTTGGTGTTAAAAAAAAAAAGCCTTACTATACATGGTCGTTTTTTTTCTGAGTTAAAAAAAAGAAAAGCCTTACTATACATGGTCGTTTTTTTTTTTTTGAGTAAAAAAAAAAGCCTTACTATACATGGTCGTTTTTTTTTTTAGTTAAAAAAAAAAAGCCTTACTATACATGGTCGTTTTTTTTTTTGAGTTTAAAAAAAAAAAAAGCCTTACTATACATGGTCGTTTTTTTTCTGAGTTAAAAAAAAGAAAAGCCTTACTATACATGGTCGTTTTTTTTTTTTTGAGTAAAAAAAAAAGCCTTACTATACATGGTCGTTTTTTTTTTTGGTGTTAAAAAAAAGAGCCTTACTATACATGGTCGTTTTTTTTTTTGAGTTAAAAAAAAAAAAAGCCTTACTATACATGGTCGGTTTTTTTTCTGAGTAAAAAAAAAAAAAAAAAGCCTATACATGGTCGTTTTTTTTTTCTGAGTTAAAAAAAAAAAAAAAGCCTTACTATACATGGTCGTTTTTTTTTTGGTGTTAAAAAAAAAAGCCTTACTATACATGGTCGTTTTTTTTTTTGAGTTTAAAAAAAAAAAAAAAGCCTTACTATACATGGTCGTTTTTTTTTTTAGTTAAAAAAAAGCCTTACTATACATGGTCGGTTTTTTTTCTGAGTTAAAAAAAAAAAAGCCTTACTATACATGGTTGCTTTTTTTTTTGGTGTTAAAAAAAAAAAGCCTTACTATACATGGTCGTTTTTTTTTCTGAGTTAAAAAAAAAAAAAGCCTTACTATACATGGTCGCTTTTTTTTTTGGTGTTAAAAAAAAAAAGCCTTACTATACATGGTCGTTTTTTTTCTGAGTTAAAAAAAAGAAAAGCCTTACTATACATGGTCGTTTTTTTTTTTTTGAGTAAAAAAAAAAGCCTTACTATACATGGTCGTTTTTTTTTTTAGTTAAAAAAAAAAAGCCTTACTATACATGGTCGTTTTTTTTTTTGAGTTTAAAAAAAAAAAAAGCCTTACTATACATGGTCGTTTTTTTTCTGAGTTAAAAAAAAGAAAAGCCTTACTATACATGGTCGTTTTTTTTTTTTTGAGTAAAAAAAAAAGCCTTACTATACATGGTCGTTTTTTTTTTTGGTGTTAAAAAAAAGAGCCTTACTATACATGGTCGTTTTTTTTTTTGAGTTAAAAAAAAAAAAAGCCTTACTATACATGGTCGGGTTTTTTTCTGAGTAAAAAAAAAAAAAAAAAGCCTATACATGGTCGTTTTTTTTTTCTGAGTTAAAAAAAAAAAAAAAGCCTTACTATACATGGTCGTTTTTTTTTTGGTGTTAAAAAAAAAAGCCTTACTATACATGGTCGTTTTTTTTTTTGAGTTTAAAAAAAAAAAAAAAGCCTTACTATACATGGTCGTTTTTTTTTTTAGTTAAAAAAAAGCCTTACTATACATGGTCGGTTTTTTTTCTGAGTTAAAAAAAAAAAAGCCTTACTATACATGGTTGCTTTTTTTTTTGGTGTTAAAAAAAAAAAGCCTTACTATACATGGTCGTTTTTTTTCTGAGTTAAAAAAAAGAAAAGCCTTACTATACATGGTCGTTTTTTTTTTTTTGGGTAAAAAAAAAAGCCTTACTATACATGGTCGTTTTTTTTTTAGTTAAAAAAAAAAAGCCTTACTATACATGGTCGTTTTTTTTTTTGAGTTTAAAAAAAAAAAAAGCCTTACTATACATGGTCGTTTTTTTTTTTTTTGAGTAAAAAAAAAAGCCTTACTATACATGGTCGTTTTTTTTTTTGGTGTTAAAAAAAAAAGCCTTACTATACATGGTCGTTTTTTTTTTGAGTTAAAAAAAAAAGCCTTACTATACATGGTCGTTTTTTTTCTGAGTTAAAAAAAAGAAAAGCCTTACTATACATGGTCGTTTCTTTTTTTGGTGTTAAAAAAAAAAGCCTTACTATACATGGTCGTTTTTTTTTGGGTGTTAAAAAAAAAAGCCTTACTATACATGGTCGTTTTTTTTTCTGAGTTAAAAAAAAAAAAAGCCTTACTATACATGGTCGTTTTTTTTTGGGGTGTTAAAAAAAAAAAGCCTTACTATACATGGTCGTTTTTTTTTTTGAGTAAAAAAAAAAAAAGCCTTACTATACATGGTCGTTTTTTTTTCTGAGTTAAAAAAAAAAAAAGCCTTACTATACATGGTCGTTTTTTTTTTTGGTGTTAAAAAAAAAAGCCTTACTATACATGGTCGTTTTTTTTTCTGAGTTAAAAAAAAAAAAAAATCATGGTCGTTTTTTTTTTGGGTGGAAAAAAAAAGCCTTACTATACATGGACGTGGCCGTGGGCACGGTAGTCGAGTGGTTAGCACGTCCGCTTCCCAGTTCTGAGGTCTCCAGTTCGAGTCCAGGCTCGGACCTTCCTGGGTGGAGTTTGCATGTTCTCCCCGTGCCCGCGTGGGTTTTCTCCGGGTACTCCGGTCTCCTCCCACATTCCAAAGACATGCATGGCATGGATGGTTGTTCGTCTCTGTGTGCCCTGCGATTGGTTGGCAACCAGTCCAGGGTGTCCCCCGCCTACTGCCCAGAGCCAGCTGAGATAGGCGCCAGCAGCCCCTGCGACCCTTGTGAGGAATAAGCGGTCAAGAAAATGGATGGATGGATGGATGGATATACATTGTCGTTTTTTTTTCTGAGTTAAAAAAAAGAAAAGCCTTACTATACATGGTCGTTTTTTTTTTGGTGTTAAAAAAAAAAGCCTTACTATACATGGTCGTTTTTTTTTTTTGAGTTAAAAAAAAGCCATACTATACATGGTCGTTTTTTTTGGAGTAAAAAAAAAAAAAGCCTTACTATACATGGTCGTTTTTTTTTTTGAGTTTAAAAAAAAAAGCCTTACTATACATGGTCGTTTTTTTTCTGAGTTAAAAAAAAGAAAAGCCTTACTATACATGGTCGTTTTTTTTCTGAGTTAAAAAAAAAAAAAGCCTTACTATACATGGTCGTTTTTTTTTTTGGTGTTAAAAAAAAAAAGCCTTACTATACATGGTCGTTTTTTTTTTTGAGTTAAAAAAAAAAGCCTTACTATACATGGTCGTTTTTTTTTTTTGAGTTTAAAAAAAAAAGCCTTACTATACATGGTCGTTTTTTTTTCTGAGAAAAAAAAAAAAAAAGCCTTACTATACATGGTCGTTTTTTTTTCTGAGTTAAAAAAAAAAAAAAAAGCCTTACTATACATGGTCGTTTTTTTTTGGTGTTAAAAAAAAAAGCCTTACTATACATGGTCGTTTTTTTTTTTTGAGTTTAAAAAAAAAAAAAAAGCCTTACTATACATGGTCGTTTTTTTTTTTAGTTAAAAAAAAAAAGCCTTACTATACATGGTCGTTTTTTTTTCTGAGTTAAAAAAAAAAAAAGCCTTACTATACATGGTCGCTTTTTTTTTTGGTGTTAAAAAAAAAAAGCCTTACTATACATGGTCGTTTTTTTTCTGAGTTAAAAAAAAGAAAAGCCTTACTATACATGGTCGTTTTTTTTTTTTTGAGTAAAAAAAAAAGCCTTACTATACATGGTCGTTTTTTTTTTTAGTTAAAAAAAAAAGCCTTACTATACATGGTCGTTTTTTTTTTTGAGTTTAAAAAAAAAAAAGCCTTACTATACATGGTCGTTTTTTTTCTGAGTTAAAAAAAAGAAAAGCCTTACTATACATGGTCGTTTTTTTTTTTTTTGAGTAAAAAAAAAAGCCTTACTATACATGGTCGTTTTTTTTTTTGGTGTTAAAAAAAAAAGCCTTACTATACATGGTCGTTTTTTTTTTTGAGTTAAAAAAAAAAAAAGCCTTACTATACATGGTCGGTTTTTTTTCTGAGTAAAAAAAAAAAAAAAAGCCTATACATGGTCGTTTTTTTTTTCTGAGTTAAAAAAAAAAAAAAAGCCTTACTATACATGGTCGTTTTTTTTTTGGTGTTAAAAAAAAAAGCCTTACTATACATGGTCGTTTTTTTTTTGAGTTTAAAAAATAAAAAAAGCCTTACTATACATGGTCGTTTTTTTTTTTAGTTAAAAAAAAAAAGCCTTACTATACATGGTCGTTTTTTTTTCTGAGTTAAAAAAAAAAAAAGCCTTACTATACATGGTCGTTTTTTTTTCTGAGTTAAAAAAAAAAAAAGCCTTACTATACATGGTCGTTTTTTTTCTGAGTTAAAAAAAAAAAAAGCCTTACTATACATGGTCGTTTTTTTTCTGAGTAAAAAAAAGAAAAGCCTTACTATACATGGTCGTTTTTTTTTTTGGTGTTAAAAAAAAAAGCCTTACTATACATGGTCGTTTTTTTTTTTGAGTAAAAAAAAAAAAAAGCCTTACTATACATGGTCGTTTTTTTTTTTTTGAGTAAAAAAAAAAGCCTTACTATACATGGTCGTTTTTTTTTTTTGGTGTTAAAAAAAAAAGCCTTACTATACATGGTCGTTTTTTTTTTTGAGTTAAAAAAAAAAAAAGCCTTACTATACATGGTCGTTTTTTTTTTTGAGTTAAAAAAAAAAAGCCTTACTATACATGGTCGTTTTTTTTTTTGGTGTTAAAAAAAAAAGCCTTACTATACATGGTCGTTTTTTTTTTTGGTGTTAAAAAAAAAAGCCTTACTATACATGGTCGTTTTTTTTTTTTGAGTTTAAAAAAAAAAGCCTTACTATACATGGTCGTTTTTTTTTTTGAGTTAAAAAAAAGAAAAGCCTTACTATACATGGTCGTTTTTTTTTTTGGTGTTAAAAAAAAAAGCCTTACTATACATGGTCGTTTTTTTTTTTTGAGTTTAAAAAAAAAAGCCTTACTATACATGGTCGTTTTTTTTCTGAGTTAAAAAAAAGAAAAGCCTTACTATACATGGTCGTTTTTTTTTTGGTGTTAAAAAAAAAAGCCTTACTATACATGGTCGTTTTTTTTTTTTGAGTTTAAAAAAAAAAGCCTTACTATACATGGTCGTTTTTTTTTTTGGTGTTAAAAAAAAAAGCCTTACTATACATGGTCGTTTTTTTTTTGAGTAAAAAAAAAAAAAAGCCTTACTATACATGGTCGTTTTTTTTTCTGAGTTAAAAAAAAAAAAAAGCCTTACTATACATGGTCGTTTTTTTTCTGAGTTAAAAAAAAGAAAAGCCTTACTATACATGGTCGTTTTTTTTTTTGGTGTTAAAAAAAAAAGCCTTACTATACATGGTCGTTGTTTTTTTTTTGAGTTAAAAAAAAAAAAGCCTTACTATACATGGTCGTTTTTTTTTCTGAGTTAAAAAAAAAAAAAGCCTTACTATACATGGTCGTTTTTTTTCTGAGTTAAAAAAAAAAAAAGCCTTACTATACATGGTCGGTTTTTTTCTGAGTTAAAAAAAAGAAAAGCCTTACTATACATGGTCGTTTTTTTTTTTGGTGTTAAAAAAAAAAAGCCTTACTATACATGGTCGTTTTTTTTTTTTGAGTTTAAAAAAAAAAGCCTTACTATACATGGTCGTTTTTTTTTCTGAGTAAAAAAAAAAAAAAAGCCTTACTATATACATGGTCATTTTTTTTTCTGAGTTAAAAAAAAAAAAAGCCTTACTATACATGGTCGTTTTTTTTTTTGGTGTTAAAAAAAAAAGCCTTACTATACATGGTCGTTTTTTGTTTTTGAGTTTAAAAAAAAAAAAGCCTTACTATACATGGTCGTTTTTTTTTTTGGTGTTAAAAAAAAAAGCCTTACTATACATGGTCGTTTTTTTTTTTTGAGTTTAAAAAAAAAAGCCTTACTATACATGGTCGTTTTTTTTTCTGAGTAAAAAAAAAAAAAAAAGCCTTACTATATACATGGTCATTTTTTTTTCTGAGTTAAAAAAAAAAAAAAGCCTTACTATACATGGTCGTTTTTTTTTTTGGTGTTAAAAAAAAAAGCCTTACTATACATGGTCGTTTTTTTTTTTTTGAGTTTAAAAAAAAAAAAGCCTTACTATACATGGTCGTTTTTTTTTTTAGTTAAAAAAAAAAAGCCTTACTATACATGGTCGTTTTTTTTTCTGAGTTAAAAAAAAAAAAAGCCTTACTATACATGGTCGCTTTTTTTTTTGAGTTAAAAAAAAAAAGCCTTACTATACATGGTCGTTTTTTTTTTTGAGTAAAAAAAAAGAAAAGCCTTACTATACATGGTCGTTTTTTTTTTTGAATTAAAAAAAAAAAAAGCCTTACTATACATGGTCGTTTTTTTTTCTGAGTTAAAAAAAAGAAAAGCCTTACTATACATGGTCGTTTTTTTTTTTTGAGTAAAAAAAAAAGCCTTACTATACATGGTCGGTTTTTTTTCTGAGTTAAAAAAAAAAAAAGCCTTACTATACATGGTCGTTTTTTTTTTTGGTGTTAAAAAAAAAAGCCTTACTATACATGGTCGTTTTTTTTTTTTGAGTTTAAAAAAAAAAGCCTTACTATACATGGTCGTTTTTTTTTTTGGTGTTAAAAAAAAAGCCTTACTATACATGGTCGTTTTTTTTTTTGAGTAAAAAAAAAAAAGCCTAACTATACATGGTCGTTTTTTTTTCTGAGTTAAAAAAAAAAAAAAGCCTTACTATACATGGTCGTTTTTTTTCTGAGTTAAAAAAAAGAAAAGCCTTACTATACATGGTCGTTTTTTTTTTTGAGTAAAAAAAAAGAAAAGCCTTACTATACATGGTCGTTTTTTTTTTTTGAATTAAAAAAAAAAAAAGCCTTACTATACATGGTCGTTTTTTTTTCTGAGTTAAAAAAAAGAAAAGCCTTACTATACATGGTCGTTTTTTTTTTTTGAGTAAAAAAAAAAGCCTTACTATACATGGTCGGTTTTTTTTCTGAGTTAAAAAAAAAAAAAGCCTTACTATACATGGTCGTTTTTTTTTTTGGTGTTAAAAAAAAAAGCCTTACTATACATGGTCGTTTTTTTTTTTTGAGTTTAAAAAAAAAAGCCTTACTATACATGGTCGTTTTTTTTTTTGGTGTTAAAAAAAAAGCCTTACTATACATGGTCGTTTTTTTTTTTGAGTAAAAAAAAAAAAGCCTAACTATACATGGTCGTTTTTTTTTCTGAGTTAAAAAAAAAAAAAAGCCTTACTATACATGGTCGTTTTTTTTCTGAGTTAAAAAAAAGAAAAGCCTTACTATACATGGTCGTTTTTTTTTTGGTGTTAAAAAAAAAAGCCTTACTATACATGGTCGTTGTTTTTTTTTTGTGTTTAAAAAAAAAAGCCTTACTATACATGGTCGTTTTTTTTTCTGAGTTAAAAAAAAGAAAAGCCTTACTATACATGGTCGTTTTTTTTTTTGGTGTTAAAAAAAAAAGCCTTACTATACATGGTCGTTTTTTTTTTTTGAGTTTAAAAAAAAAAGCCTTACTATACATGGTCGTTTTTTTTCCTGAGTAAAAAAAAAAAAAAAAGCCTTACTATATACATGGTCGTTTTTTTTTCTGAGTTAAAAAAAAAAAAAGCCTTACTATACATGGTCGTTTTTTTTTTTGGTGTTAAAAAAAAAAGCCTTACTATACATGGTCGTTTTTTTTTTTTGAGTTTAAAAAAAAAAAAGCCTTACTATACATGGTCGTTTTTTTTTTTAGTTAAAAAAAAAAAGCCTTACTATACATGGTCGTTTTTTTTTCTGAGTTAAAAAAAAAAAAGCCTTACTATACATGGTCGCTTTTTTTTTTGGTGTTAAAAAAAAAAGCCTTACTATACATGGTCGTTTTTTTTTTTGAGTTAAAAAAAAAAAGCCTTACTATACATGGTCGTTTTTTTTTTTGAGTAAAAAAAAAGAAAAGCCTTACTATACATGGTCGTTTTTTTTTTTTGAGTTTAAAAAAAAAAAAGCCTTACTATACATGGTCGTTTTTTTTTCTGAGTTAAAAAAAAGAAAAGCCTTACTATACATGGTCGTTTTTTTTTTTTTGAGTAAAAAAAAAAGCCTTACTATACATGGTCGGTTTTTTTTCTGAGTTAAAAAAAAAAAAAGCCTTACTATACATGGTCGTTTTTTTTTCTGAGTTAAAAAAAAAAAAAGCCTTACTATACATGGTCGTTTTTTTTCTGAGTTAAAAAAAAGAAAAGCCTTACTATACATGGTCGTTTTTTTTTTTGGTGTTAAAAAAAAAAGCCTTACTATACATGGTCGTTTTTTTTTCTGAGTTAAAAAAAAAAAAAGCCTTACTATACATGGTCGTTTTTTTTTCTGAGTTAAAAAAAAAAAAAGCCTTACTATACATGGTCGTTTTTTTTTTTGAGTTTAAAAAAAAAAAAAAGCCTTACTATACATGGTCGTTTTTTTTTTTGGTGTTAAAAAAAAAAGCCTTACTATACATGGTCGTTTTTTTTTCTGAGTTAAAAAAAAAAAAAGCCTTACTATACATGGTCGTTTTTTTTTCTGAGTTAAAAAAAAAAAAAGCCTTACTATACATGGTCGTTTTTTTTCTGAGTTAAAAAAAAGAAAAGCCTTACTATACATGGTCGTTTTTTTTTTGGGTGTTAAAAAAAAAAGCCTTACTATACATGGTCGTTTTTTTTTTGAGTTTAAAAAAAAAAAGCCTTACTATACATGGTCGTTTTTTTTCTGAGTTAAAAAAAAGAAAAGCCTTACTATACATGGTCGTTTTTTTTTTTTGAGTTTAAAAAAAAAAAAAGCCTTACTATACATGGTCGTTTTTTTTCTGAGTTAAAAAAAAGAAAAGCCTTACTATACATGGTCGTTTTTTTTTTTTGAGTTTAAAAAAAAAAAACCCTTACTATACATGGTCGTTTTTTTTCTGAGTTAAAAAAAAGAAAAGCCTTACTATACATGGTCGTTTTTTTTTTTTTTGAGTAAAAAAAAAAGCCTTACTATACATGGTCGTTTTTTTTTTGAGTTAAAAAAAAAAAGCCTTACTATACATGGTCGTTTTTTTTTTTTTGAGTTAAAAAAAAATTAAGCCTTACTATACATGGTCGTTTTTTTTTTTAGTTAAAAAAAAAAAGCCTTACTATACATGGTCGTTTTTTTTTCTGAGTTAAAAAAAAAAAAAGCCTTACTATACATGGTCGCTTTTTTTTTTGAGTTAAAAAAAAAAAGCCTTACTATACATGGTCGTTTTTTTTTTGAGTAAAAAAAAAGAAAAGCCTTACTATACATGGTCGTTTTTTTTTTTTGAGTTTAAAAAAAAAAAAGCCTTACTATACATGGTCGTTTTTTTTTTTAGTTAAAAAAAAAAAGCCTTACTATACATGGTCGTTTTTTTTTCTGAGTTAAAAAAAAAAAAGCCTTACTATACATGGTCGCTTTTTTTTTTGGTGTTAAAAAAAAAAAGCCTTACTATACATGGTCGTTTTTTTTTTGAGTTAAAAAAAAAAAGCCTTACTATACATGGTCTTTTTTTTTTTGAGTAAAAAAAAAGAAAAGCCTTACTATACATGGTCGTTTTTTTTTTTTGAGTTTAAAAAAAAAAAAGCCTTACTATACATGGTCGTTTTTTTTTCTGAGTTAAAAAAAAGAAAAGCCTTACTATACATGGTCGTTTTTTTTTTTTTGAGTAAAAAAAAAAGCCTTACTATACATGGTCGTTTTTTTTTCTGAGTTAAAAAAAAAAAAGCCTTACTATACATGGTCGTTTTTTTTTCTGAGTTAAAAAAAAAAAAAGCCTTACTATACATGGTCGTTTTTTTTCTGAGTTAAAAAAAAGAAAAGCCTTACTATACATGGTCGTTTTTTTTTTTTTTGAGGAAAAAAAAAACCTTACTATACATGGTCGTTTTTTTTTTTAGTTAAAAAAAAAAGCCTTACTATACATGGTCGTTTTTTTTTTTTAGTTTAAAAAAAAAAAAAAGCCTTACTATACATGGTCGTTTTTTTTTTTGGTGTTAAAAAAAAAAGCCTTACTATACATGGTCGTTTTTTTTTCTGAGTTAAAAAAAAAAAAAAGCCTTACTATACATGGTCGTTTTTTTTTCTGAGTTAAAAAAAAAAAAAGCCTTACTATACATGGTCGTTTTTTTTCTGAGTTAAAAAAAAGAAAAGCCTTACTATACATGGTCGTTTTTTTTTTTGGTGTTAAAAAAAAAGCCTTACTATACATGGTCGTTGTTTTTTTTTTTAGTTTAAAAAAAAAAAGCCTTACTATACATGGTCGTTTTTTTCTGAGTTAAAAAAAAGAAAAGCCTTACTATACATGGTCGGTTTTTTTTTTTGAGTTAAAAAAAAAAAAAGCCTTACTATACATGGTCGTTTTTTTTCTGAGTTAAAAAAAAGAAAAGCCTTACTATACATGGTCGTTTTTTTTTTTTGAGTTTAAAAAAAAAAAAACCTTACTATACATGGTCGTTTTTTTTCTGAGTTAAAAAAAAGAAAAGCCTTACTATACATGGTCGTTTTTTTTTTTTTTGAGTAAAAAAAAAAGCCTTACTATACATGGTCGTTTTTTTTTTTAGTTAAAAAAAAAAAGCCTTACTATACATGGTCGTTTTTTTTTTTTTGAGTTAAAAAAAAAGCCTTACTATACATGGTCGTTTTTTTTTGGAGTAAAAAAAAAAAAAGCCTTACTAAACATGGTCGTTTTTTTTTTGGGGCGGGGAGTTAAAAAAAAAAAAAAAAAAAAAAAAAAAAGCCTTACTATACATGGGTGTTTTTTTAGTTAAAAAAAAATTAAGCCTTACTATACATGGTCGTTTTCGGGGTTTTTTTTAGTTAAAAAAGCCTTACTATACATGGTCATTTTTTTTTTGGAGTTAAAAAAAAGCCTTACTATACATGGTCGTTGTTTTTTTTTTTAGTTAAAAGAAAAACGCCTTACTATACATGGTCGTTTTTTTTTCTGAGTTAAAAAAAAAGCCTTAAAAAAAGCGTTTTTTTTTGTGTTTTTTTTAGTTAAAAAAAAAAAAAGACTTACTATACATGGTCGTTTTTTGTTTTGTTTTTTGAGTAAAAAAAAAAGGCATGGTCATTTTTTTTTTTGGAGTTAAAAAAAAAGCCTTACTATACATGGTCGTTTTTTTTGTTTGTTTTTTTGGAGTAAAAAAAAAAAAAAAAGCCTTACAATCCATTTTTTCTTTTAACTCCAAAAATAAACCGACCATGTATAGTAAGGCTTTTTTTTTAACTAAAAAAAAAAAAAAAAAACGACCATGTATAGTAAGGCTTTTTTTTTTTTTAACGCCAAAAAAACAAAACACCATGTATAGTAAGGCTTTTTTTTTTAACTCCAAAAATAAACCGACCATGTATAGTAAGGCTTTTTTTTTTTTAACTCCCAAAAAAAAACGACCATGTATATAGTAAGGCTTTTTTTTAACTCCCCCCCAAAAAAAAAAACGACCATGTATAGTAAGGCTTTTTTTTTTTTTAACTCCAAAAAAAACCGACCATGTATAGTAAGGCTTTTTTTTTTTTAACTCTAAAAAAAAAAAACGACTATGTATTGTAAGGCTTTTTTTTTTTAACTCTAAAAAAAAAAACGACCATGTATAGTAAGGCTTTTTTTTTTTTAACTCCAAAAAAAACCGACCATGTATAGTAAGGCTTTTTTTTTTAACTCTAAAAAAAAAAACGACTATGTATTGTAAGGCTTTTTTTTTTTAACTCTAAAAAAAAAAACGACCATGTATAGTAAGGCTTTTTTTTTTTTTAACTCCAAAAAAAACCGACCATGTATAGTAAGGCTTTTTTTTTTTTAACTCTAAAAAAAAAACCGACTATGTATTGTAAGGCTTTTTTTTTTTAACTCCAAAAATAAACCGACCATGTATAGTAAGGCTTTTTTTTTTTAACTCCAAAAAAAACCCGACCATGTATATAGTAAGGCTTTTTTTTTAACTCCAAAAAAAAAAAAAAAACGACCATGTATATAGTAAGGCTTTTTTTTTAACTCCAAAAAAAAAAATAAACCGACCATGTATAGTAAGGCTTTTTTTTTTTAACTCCAAAAAAAACCCGACCATGTATATAGTAAGGCTTTTTTTTTAACTCCAAAAAAAAAAAAAAACGACCATGTATATAGTAAGGCTTTTTTTTTAACTCCAAAAAAAAAAAAAAAACGACCATGTATATAGTAAGGCTTTTTTTTTAACTCCAAAAAAAACCGACCATGTATAGTAAGGCTTTTTTTTTTAACTCCAAAAAAAAAAAACGACCATGTATAGTAAGGCTTTTTTTTTTTTTTTTAACTCCAAAAAAATATGACCATGTAAAGTAAGGCTTTTTTTTTTTTACTAAAAAAAAAAAAAAAAAAAAAAAGGACCATGTATAGCAAGGCTTTTTTTTTTTTTTTTTTTTTTCCCCAGTTAAAAAAAAAAAGCCTTACTATACATGGTCGTTTTTTTTTTTGGAGTAAAAAAAAAAAAGCCTTACTATACATGGTCGTTTTTTTGTGGGGGGGGGAAGTTTAAAAAAAAAAAAAAAAAAGCCTTACTATACATGGGTGTTTTTTTAGTTAAAAAAAAATAAAGCCTTACTATATATGGTCGTATTTTTTGGAGTTTAAAAAAAAAAAAAAAAAAAAAAAAAAAAAAAAAAAAAAAGCCTTACTATACACGGTCGTTTTTTTTTTTTTTAGAAAAAAAAATGCCTTACTATATACATGGTCGTTTTATTTGGAGAAAAAAAATTGTTGTTTTTTGGGGAGAAAAAAAGCCTTTCTATACATGGTCGGTTTTTTTTCGAGTAAAAAAAAAAAAAAAGCCTTACTATACATGGTCGTTTTTTTTGTTTTATTTTTTTTAATTAAAAAAAAAAAAGCCTTACTATATACATGGTCTTTTTTTTCTTTTTGAGAAAAAAAATGCCTTAGTATCCATGGTGATTTATTTATTTTTTGACCACGTATGAGGCGGGTTTTTTTCCCCTCAAAAAAATGAAAAAGGAACTCATTAAAAAAACATGTATATTAAGGCTTTTATTTAAAAAATAACCAACTATAGTGAGGATTTCATTTTAAGCAAAATTACCATGTTTACTCAAGCATTTTTAAAAGATCACTTATAGTTGGGCATTTATTCAAAAAATAACTATCTAAAAATATGACCATAGATAGTAAAGCTTTTATTTGAAGAAAAAATAATGCAGGCAAATGAAATAAGCACTTTTCAACCTGGCAGAAATTCTGCAAACTTTTATTTGACATGCTCAGGAAGCTTTTCAAAGCATAAGCTTATTGTTGAGCTCATAGTTTTCAGGAATGCCATTGGACACGGCCACCAAAACGTGAGGGAAAATGTCGTTTGCATTAAAAGATCCCTAAAAGCGTTTTGAAGGAGGATGAGCAACGATGTCATCACGTCAGCGCTGCCGGACAGCCGATAATCTGCTTTACTGCCGCATGTGTGTGTGCGTGCACGGCACATTTTGTGGAAATAAATCCTTCATATTTCACGTGTGCAGCAGCTGACAGATCAAGAAGCGGCAGCTTATGATAATGTATGCACGTATGTGTGTTTAAATCCACAATTTGTGTGCCCACATTCAAAGAAACGTGAACCTGTCAGCATTTTTATTACCATGAAGCATTGCTGCTTCTTCATCCGACCTGCACACGTTATAAGCAGTTTTTTGTGTGTTATTTTTGTTAATGTAGATTCATTTCTGATAAATGTACAATTTTTAAAAAACATTTTTTCCTTTCCATTGTACAGTACATATTTTTTTAGGTAAACATGCTTATCAAGTCTACTACATATATTCTACTTCTTTGTTGAATAAAAATAAAAGTTAAAAACAAAACAGAAAAAAATAAAATACGCACAACCACCACTTAAAAAAACAAAAAAAACTTAAAAATAAGCTACAAAAAATAGCTAAAAATGGCTTAAAAACAGACAACTAAACTGAAATAAATTTAAAAAACGTATAAAAAAACAAACAAAAAAAATTTAAATATTAAGTGAAAATGAAAACACGGCAAAAAAAAAAAAAAAGCTGTTGATAAAGGCACCATTTTGGATGAGTGAGCTTGACGAGGAAAACCCCAAAAGATGCAAAAGAAAAAAACAAAACAAAACAGTAAACTACATCATCCTTTGTCCAAACATGGAACATATCAAAACATTGATTTAATACCTAATTGTTTTACAGATGAATGTAGAAAATCTTCCAAAACATGACCCTGCTAGCAAACAACATTGTCCTTGGTGGAGGAAATCCCATCACCATGTTAAAAAAAGATTTGCTTCAAGTATGGGCAATCTAAAAGCAATTCCAAACCTTCAACAAGTCCTTCGTTTGCACGTCGGCGTCACGAACGCTCGCCGCCGACGAGCCACCGGAAGCGAGCGAGCAGCGGGATGTGGTCTGACGAGTGCTGCGCGTTGGGCAGGCCGGCCACTTCCTCCATCTCGGGCCGGCCCACCAATGACAGCCTGCCCAGCAGCTGGAGGCCCCGCCCACCGGGGAGGGACTCTGCGCGGCGGGAAGGGAAAAGAGACATTTGTGGTTGTCAACGTGGCCAAAGTGGGCGTGGCCGCGAGGGTTTTGGGCAGACGTACCGCACGGCGTGTACAGGATGTAGTCCACCATCATGGCGCAGCGCGAGTGGCACGTGGTGACGGCGGCGCGCCCGTCCGGCGGCAGGCGAGGCGGGTAGCACGATCGCAGCGGCACGCTGTGCTCCAGACACCAACTAGACATACGCATACAGACAATGTGCATCTTTTTTATTTTAAAAATATGACCAAAACATAAAAACTATTTTTTTTTGTAATTAATTGTATGACTTCAATAGTTAACTCACAATTAATCACAAATTTGATCTGTTCTAAATATACAATAAAATGTACACTAATTTAACCCACTAATGTTCTGTTTTAAATGTACAAAAAATGTACATAAAATATTTTTTTCCTAAGTTTTCATACTTTTATTAACATAAAAGCTGATTTAAAAAAATAATAGAAACATGGCTGCATCTTTAGTCAATGATACAGTAATTTCATAATTCATAAAATTGAGTTAAAATCAAAAAGATTTATTATAAAAGTTTGATATTGGTTTGTGTTGTCATTTTTCTGCCACTAGATGGCATAATTGCCTTTGTTAGACAATGACAGCTCAGTGCATTTTGTTTTTTCATTTTAAAAAGGGATGTTTGACTCATTGAGCCATTTTCAGCAGTAAAACGTTAATATTTGAATTAATAATGTGTTAACTTCATTATATTTCATGTACAATTCATATCTTTAAAAAGTCATTTTTCTACTTGCTGTCAACTGATGATGACATCACCTGCGCCGAGGAAGTAGGTAACGACCAATCATGGCTCAGTTTACTGATGAAACCCAGAAAACAGGTGAGCCATTTTTGGCCGTCAGTACAGGTGATGTCATCATCAGTCGACAGCAAGTAGAAAAATTACTTTTTAAAGGTATTAATTGTACATGAAATATAATGAAGTTAACACATTAATTATCGACAAAATATTAACTTTTCACAGGTGAAAATTGTTCAATGAGTCAAGTGTCCCTTTAAGAGCCATCTAATATTTAACATGAAGTGCACATTTTAAAAATTGTAAAAGACAACTTGACCCCAGTCTCCTCAAATATATGCTTTATTATTATTAAATTTATCACTGCTAAATTTTGAGGTGGGCGTGTCTGCAACTGGAAAAGGATTTCCAATCGCGCGTAAAAAAAAAAAGAAAAAAAAAAGAATGGCATTAAAGGAACTTTAAATGAACTCAAGAATGAAAGCACTAATTGTGACAACGCTTGTAAAAAACAAAACAAAAACCAAAAAAACCTTTTCAGATCCTCGTTGGCGACCACTTTCCCAGCGTCCGCTCGCTCGGCGCCGTCCTCCACCGTCAGATGGGAGATTTCTTGTTCAACTGCGCGCACATGACAAGAATGATGCGCGCGTTTTTTTGCAGAAACGTGAGAAGGTCGTTGAAGTGGTGGTGGGCGGGGCCGACCGACCGGCGGCGCCGGCGCAGGAGGATGAGGACGCGGCGGCGGAGGTGCAGATGCTCTCGTACTGGCACTGCTGGTTGATGCCCAAAGCGGGAGACCAGATGGGGCTCTCCAACAGTCGCTGGCCCCGAGAACCGTACTCCTGACCGGACACCTGCGCACGCACATTTCGGATTGACAATACAAAAATACTTTCTTCTAAAAATAGCTCACCAGTGACGGGACATTGTGGTCTCAATAGTTTGAAAAATAGTTTAAAAATTTAAAAACAACACACATTTTGGAAGTCCAACCTAGTAAAAAGTTTAAAGTGAAAAGCCTGTTTGAAAAAAACAAAAAAAAATTCTTTTTAAATTACAAGTTGTGTTTTCCCTATTTTTGGTGGAAAGGGACAATATAAACGTTTTGCTTTTTCGTCCTACTTTTAAATGTTCTGTTTTAATTTATATGTATTTATTTTTTTGAGAATACGTCTTTTCAGTAGGAAATTTTGTTCGCACCGTGCCGATGGGAAGGTGACGATAGTCGAGTCGTCCGCCCGTGAGGAAGGCGAAGAGCGGACTCCACGGCGTCGAGTTGAGGTCCCCGCACAGAACCACCGGGTGCGGGCGGGCGGCGCCGTCGGGGAGGCGGGCCGAGCGGCCGATCTCGGCCAATAGGATGGCCAGCTGGGCCAGCTTGACGTCGCCCCGCCGCGGGTTGTACAGCAGGTGCGTGTTGGCCACGCACACAAAGTCGTCGGCGCCGTTGCCGGCGGCGACCGTCGGCCGCAGCAGCACCACCAATCCCACGTTGTCGCGGTCCAGCAGGGCGTCGCCCGGCCGGAAGAACTCGACGGGATTGGACGAAAGCAGGGACAGGCGAGACGTCTTGAAGGCCACGGCGCAGCCGTCCGGTTTCGTCCCCGTGCGCTTCTTGTACACGCACTCGTAACCTCAAAACAAAAAAAAAACATCGCAAAAATTGCAATTCACTCACTCACAACAGTAGTAAAAAAAAAAAAAAGCTTTTTATACACTTTTAACTCATCCACTGCCGGACAAGTGAAAATGTATTCTTGACATCTGAACGAAGAATATTCAACAAATGGACAAAATACTACTACTACATGAAAACGTTAAGACTTTGGCAAACGTTAAGACTTTCTTTAAAAAAATATGACTTTTTATTTTTTTTATAACTTTAATTTAAAAAAAAAAATTCCTACATATGGATTTTTTTCCCTGAAAAATAAATCTTTTTTTTTTTAAATGTAACTTTTCTCAAAATCATGTTTTTCTTCCTTATAAAAGAGGCCAGTTTCATAAGTACTATCAATAAAAAAAAAAGAAAAAAGTATGACTTAAAAAAATAAAATAAAATTAGGATTTGAAATTGAAGTTCTTAAAACATTTTTTTTCCCTTGGAAGAAAAAATAAATAAAAAAAATAAATAATTTGACGCTCAAAAATATGACTATGGGATTTTTTATTATAATTTTTTTTTCTCCCAAAATCAGACTTTTTTTGAAACATTTTTTAAATGAGATTTTTATGAAATAAAATATAAAATATTTTTTTCTTGAAAAAAAATATTTTTAAATAAGACTTGTTTCTCAAAAATATACAATATTTTTTCCAAACAAAAACTTTTTTTTTTCTTGTAAATCACCTCCTCAAAAACAGTAAAACAAAATTAAGTAATTTCCTCAAAATAAAGCTTAAAAATATTGACTACTCTCAAATTATGCCTTTTTTAATCTAAAAAATTTATTTTATGTCAGTTTCTCAGGATTTTTTCTATGCCTTTTTATCTAAAAAAAAAAAAAAAGCATATGTCAAAATAAGTTTCTCACATTTTTTCTTGATTAAAAAAAAAAATCTTTTTTTTTTAAATGACTTTTTTCCCTTAAAAAAAACAAAACAAAAAAAAACAAGTACAGACAACTTACACAAACTCATTAGCACCCGTGGATTGGCATATTGGTGGATTTTTTTTTCCCCTCACAAACTTTCCCGCGTTTTTTTTTTGGTAAAAAAAAAAAAAGAAGAAAAAAAAACGCATATTAAATGTTTATCAGCATTTAAAAAAAATTATGGGGTGTTTGAACATCATGACTTGAAACAAATATGTTTTTAAAAATAAATATATTTTTCTCAAAATATGACTTTTCCCCTCCAAAATTAATGTATGATTCCAATGATCTTTCTTTTGTATGTAGCCTTTCTACTCCACAATTTATTTTTGCTCAATCAATTCTCGTCAATCAAATCCTAGCATAAAAGTACCTCGTGCGCGGAGCGCGGGTCTGATCTGATCTTCAAAGTGGTCCTCCTGAACTTCCTGCAGACACAGCACCTGAGGTGACAAGCGCACTGAGGTCAAAAGGTCACGTGCGGTGTAGGTTAACCTCATCCTCGGCGCGGCGGCATTACATCGGCGTCGTAGTGGCGCAACTCGGCCAGCAGGTTGCGCAGCCGGTGCGGCCAGTGCAGGGCTGCGGGTGGGCAGCGCGGGTACAAGTACGCGTTGGCCTGCAGCAGGTCCTGCGCCAGGATGTTGTACGACATCACCGAGAAGTCAAACGCTCGGCTGCCACGGCGCCGCCCCCTCGCCGCGCCGCAGGCCGGCGACGCCTCCCAGCGTCTGGGCAGCAGCGACTCCCAACCTTTATTGAGCCAAACACAAAAAATATCACAAAAAATCAAAAATGTTTGACCAGCAGGGTTCCCACATATTGGCAGCCATTTTGGAGCATCACCTTGCATCGGAGCTTGGCGAACTGGTGACTGGGTTCCCGGCGGAGGAGGCTCCCCGACAGCTTCCTCCGAGGCGCTCGGCTCGGGTTTGGACCCGCGGCGTTGCCCGCCTCCGTCTTTGCACTCACTCGTATCCTTGAGAATACTTGCCACGTTTTTGCTCTTAAAATCTCTGCTCAAATCTTTCCCAGGTTGACTAATGTCCTTTGCGCGAGATTCCCACCCGGCGCCGCCTCCTCTGTTTGCATCCGCGTCTTTTGCGCTCCTCTTCCCCTCGGCGCTCCTCCTGCGTTTGGAAGGAGGCTCGTGGTCCATCATGAGGCCGCCGCTGGAGGTGGACAAGCGGCGAAGACTCGTCCTCCAGGGAAGAACGTTTGCGAAGCATACGAAGCCCAGCCGGCAGGCGGTCAGATGTTGGGGGAAGACGCCACTCAACTGGCCAAGAAACATGATGCGGCTGGACACAAGGAGAAGAAGGTGATTACAAACACAAATTCATCTGTAATAAATGCGGCCCGACCGAGTATTAGCACAGCTAAAAACAAACAAAAAAAACAACAAATATCAGATTCTTTTTGCCATTTCCCACCCACATTCCACCAAATGACAGCAATAATAACAATATATTGCAGATTTTTCTCTCTGATGTTAATTAAACACTATCGGCCAAAGTCTTGTACAACCGTAAAATATTCTATCTGTAATTCATATCTTTATCTTTCTAAGAGTTAAGAGAACAAACATTTTATTAAAGTTATTTTATTAATAATACGTTTATAAAAAATAATTACCTGATCAATCAATCTTGATTTTACTCCTGCCAAATATCGAAATCGGGACGACCCAAATAAACAAATAAAAAACAAATCGATTTTACGACACGCCCGAGATGTTGGTAAAACAATAAATTAGCACAATTACACAACGAAGAAAAAGTAGAAGGAAAAGGAAGCGAGTTAAACGTTGATCACACTCGATGTATAACAACAATCACATTTGTAGTTTTAGTTTGTCTTTTGGCTACTCACGTTTGAGGGTGTGTGAAGGAGACATAATCGGTCACCAAAAAAAGATATTAAAAAAAACACTATAAGTAGTTAGTTCTGGTGCGGATAATGACAATCGGCTCTGGTTGTGAAAGTAAACACCGACTGTCCTTGACATTAGACGTCATCAGTTACGTAAGAAGAAGGCGTCAGCATCCACTAATGCATTTAACAATTTAGGCACATAGCATTGTGTTAAAATGTGTTTAAAAATGAAAAATATTTTTTTTTAAATGTCCTTTTAGTCATCGAGGAATAGTTACTATAACTTCACCAAACTACTTTCGTCTACACAAACCAAGTTACGTACAAATAAGACCAAAGACATTGAACCTCGCACCGGCAGTCGCCTGTTCCTTTAGGTCGAGTGGAACTTGTAGTTTTTATTCAGTTTCTACACATTGAGAGTCGTGTAAAAGACTCGTACAAGGACTACAAACATGTCAGTGCAGCGGAAATAACATCCCGACTGAAAACAAACGTCTCTATATTTTGCCAGTAGCACTGGCAATATGTTATGCTTTATTTTGCATATTTGAATCGAGATTACGTGTTAGCCTTTTTGTAACTATAGAAATCTATAAGAAAAACAGTATAAAAAATGTATCGAAAGAATGAAGTTGTGACTTACGTGAATGTGGGTCTGCCAGCTAGCGGCACGCGAGCAGGTCACCTCCTTTACAAACAAACATGTCAGCTTTTCTGCAGCGATGTGTTCACATGTTGCTTATTATTATCCACATCAGCAGCACGATGGAAGGCGGGATTGATTTTGGCGTTCCGCTCCGTGGCGCCCCCTTCGGTGGACTTTGGCAGGCCAGCTGTCGCTATGGCGACCCCCTCAGTTCAGTTTCCACACGAATTCTCTGTCATTTTACCACATATGAGGAAAATCACAGTGACGTGACGAGGAAAAAAAGTATCTAATTTGGTTATACTTTTGATTACCCTATCAATTGCTTAAATCTGTATAAATTCAAAATTCCCTGATTAGAAATTAATTATCTTGAATCTGGAAGAAGAAAAAAAATAAAATAAATCAGCAACTCAGTACACACACAAAAATGAATTTGTCTGCTTTTGCGCTTAAACATTTCTTCTCTTCCTCTTCTCCTCGCCTTTCAAGTTGCGTGCATGAGTCAAAGTGTCCAAACCTGAACTGAACACTTAGTCTATGCACTTTGCAAATACACACAGTCACACACCCTTTTTTCACACCAACATACGCACAAGTCAACTTTAAGCCGTCAGAGGAGTCCAGCATGGACCTGGAGGCGCAGGTAAGAAGCACAAACGTAGATTTATATTGAAATATGATTTAAAACACGATTAATTTAATGATTGTTTTAGATGAACTGAGACCGTCGTCAAGTAATAACCCACTAGCAACAGTGCATAAGAAAGAAAGAAAAAAGAAACACTACTATTTTGAAGTAAACGATAAAATACACAAATTAAAAAAAAAACCTCATTGCTTCATTTGTGGATAAATTCATGTGACACGCGGCCAATAAGGCAATATGTAAATGCTAATGGCGTCACGGCCTCCAGGGGGCGCTGCAAGATGCATCTTCAGATAATCATAACAATGTCATCTATTAATGGAATATCACAGAATGATACACTATTAAAACCGGACTGTAGCTTATAAGTTGTTTTTTGTTGTTGTTTTAAACCTTGTCACAAGTTTCATAAAGCAAGTTGCCTCTATATTCAACCTCTGAATTGAACACATTGATGTATACTTAAGGAGGTACAACTATGTGTTGAGTAAATTTCAATTTGCTTTACATACTGGTGTATTATTTGACTTGAAAAGTAATGATTAACTATACATTTGTAAAACACGTAAAGGCAAACAAGTTATGTTTATATGACACTGCTATAACTAACAAGCCTGAAACAAACTCCATTCATTTCCTTTTCAGTTTTCTTGCTTGGGGTCATGAACAATGTTTATTATTAGTTTACTTACCAATTTTGTTTGACCAGCAGATAACAAACACGTGCATACGTACGGGACATATTTGTGACTTTCCCTCCCGTAATGCAGCGGAACCTGCTTCAACCGGTTGGGGCGTGTCACATGCGTCGTTTACCGTCGTCTGTTGCTGCTGAACACAATCATGTCTAATAATATCACAATAATAACAACAATAATGTCGTGTCTCGAGCGCAGATCGAGGAGATCGCGTCAACGGCCAAATTTGGAGACCTGATCGAGTTCTCGTACCCCATCGGATACTCGCACTGGGGCGTGTACGACGAGGATGGTCATGTGATCCACTTTGCTGTGGCGGGTAAGCAATTAAAGTGTCTTCAAAACATGTGTGGAACGTACGTGTTCATCCAAATATTTCTTATTTGCAAGGACAAAAGCAATACATTGAAAAAAAAAAATGACGAAAATACTCGTCGTTGGCAGTAAACGGTCGGATTCCAGTTGATGACTTAACATGAAGACACCCGAGAAGTATTTGAACTAGTTTTTTTGTGTGTGTGTGCTTACGCAGAGGAAGGCGAGATGATGAACAACATCCGCACCTCTCTCCAATCCGTGTTCCCCCTCTGCGGCGACCTGCTACTGGGCGCCACCCGCATCCGCCGGGTGCCGCTGGGCGAGGTCACCGTCCCCAGGGGCGCCCACATCCTCATCAGCAACAACCGCCACCACTTGAAGGCGTCCTCGCTGGAGGAGATGAGGCGGCGGTTCGACGCCCTGGAGGACGTGGAGCTCACCTACAATCTCTTCTGGCTCAACTGCGAGCACTTTGCCACATTCGTGCGATACGGGACAGCCGTCTGCAACCAGGTACGCTCGGGGCTGCCTTTTGCTAAGCTAAATAGATAACATACAAAAAAAAAAGCTAAGTTAGCATTTCTGTTAATGAGCAAACAACAGCATTTCATTACTTTATGGCTAATACAAAAGGCGACGCTTATAACATATTTATAAACATCCCAACGCAATATTCAGATAGCAGATGTAAATAAACACCAGGTGTAGCTATTCCCTTAGAACTATTTTTCAAAACTGAAAAATACTATTTTGAGATATTTAACTAAAAACAAATAAATAATACAGTGTACATTGACGTGTCCTCCCTCCACAGATTCCCACCAGGCCCAAAAACGTAGAGACCAAGTCAGCCACTAAAACCTTCCAGGACATCGTTGACTCCAAAACCACTGACAAAGACACTTCCTAGTGTCACACATACACTCTCTCAACTCATATAAACATGTAATTTTATAAATAAAAAATAATAAAGTCATAATAGTAAAACTGCTGACTTAAAAAAAAAAAAGGATGAATACGTTTCGAAATGGAGGAGCAGTAGCCCACCAGATCCAGCAGATAGAGCTGTATGTGTGCCACTGATTCCTGCTTTTTAATTATCATCACCGCCACCTACAGGACTGGAGTGGAACACATGAGGTTTTGGCTTGCCTTGACGGAAGTTCTAGTTGTCTTTTTTATTTTTTTTTATTTTGCACTGTCACTGATGTGTGGACCAAATAAAGTGGCCACTGTGCTTATTAAAAAAAAATAAAAAAAAATAAATGGCATTTGAACAGGGGTGTATACATTTTTCATATCCACCATGTTTTTTTTTTTAATTTCGATGTTGTGTGGTGTAATAAGAAGCTTGTAATGCAGTCCAACCTGTTTGAACACATGTCGGACTCGCTAATTGGTTGAGGCGTGGTCATAGATGCCGCTTTGAAAAATGTTTAGTCGCCACAAGATGGCACCAAAGTAACACTTTTTAATGTGCATTACTGCCACCTATAGGACCGGAGTGGGATAGTTCCGGGGCAAACGTTGCCTTGAGGGAGGTGTACCTAATAAAATGGCCGGCGTACAGCGCGTGTAAGACCAAGAAAATATTTCAGCAGCGATGACTCTTACTATAAAACTTTATTGAGACAAAAATAAGCCATCACCCAAGTCCTTCCTGTTGTTCAACTGTTAACACGCTAAAAAGTTAAAACGCAGCTCATCAAAATACTAAGTGTGTGCGCCGTGGGACACAAAACATGCAGGGCAACACACAGGAAGAGGTCGTGACCTCACTTCCGGTGTAATCTTCTTTCACTGTCCACGACAACATGCATGTTCAACAACCCAATCTGCCAACAGATCGCTCAGATGTATATTTCAATGTTTCCGTAAGCCTGTAAGCTTCATTTGTTGATAAATAAATGTGAAAAAAAAAAAAAAAAAAAAAAACCCGTATGCTGGCCGCCATCTTGGGAGGGTAACGGCAGAAAATCTTTAGGGACAAAACACTTTGGAACTTTGCGTTGTGGCAAAACAAAAATAATAACAATAAAAAAAAATCATACAGTAGGGTTGAGTGATTGATTAAATAGTTATGAGTAATTTACTTTTTGTGAAAAATAAAATAAAGTAAAAGTGTAAGGAAAGGTCATCCAACCCTATACTGCATCGTCGTCGTGTGTATGTTTTGGCTCAGCACACGACTCAGCAAGCAGGTAAATTGCAATCAAGCTTTGCTACCACAAGATGGCGCTCTCGTCCTCCGGCAAAAAGGAGCCACCAGAAACGTCACACGCTCTCCATTTAAAACAATACAGTGTCATGCTGAGATGTGTACATTAAAATAGACAACAACAAACTGACGTGTGCTTTGTGCAAACAACACACAAACGAGACACAACTTTAGGTACACTTGCCTTGTATTATTTTGCATCCCCTGAAACTTTATTTTTGGTAGTTTTTTTTTTTTTTTTTCAAATATTTTAGTCACCTCATTTAGTTACACGAGAGTCAAAATGCGTATTAAATAGTGCGGGTGTACCTAATGTTGTGTCCGTTGCGTGTAGCCAATAAATAAGACAATAGAAGAGTTTTAAGGTGCACTTGGTGTCTCTTGTCCACAAAGCCCTCACAGCTCAGGTGGTCGTGAGGTCGTCTCCTAAGCCACCGAGGATTGTGGGTACGAGACCAGAGTATGCAGAAATGTCCTTGAGCAAGATGCTGAACTTGTAGTTGCTCTTGATGCTGTGTCAGCAGTTGGTGGAAAAAAAAAAAAAAAAGCGTGTCTCGTACCTTGAAGGTAGAAAAGCCTTGGAGCGCAGGTTCTCAAACTTTTTGGGTCCAGAGGGAATTATTATTTTTTAAGCAGTCATCTTTGCAAGAACAAAGACAGTTAGTTGCTGGAATAAAGAATAAAGGCGAGAAGACCTACTTTTCCAAGATCAAGTCAGACGATTCCATGAATGTTTAACGAGGGAAGAGAAAATAGGTCTGCTGCGGAGCATGAGGTCATGACCTTTTACCATCACCTGATCGCCATGGTAACAATGTGATTTGAATCAGACCATAACAAAGATATTATTTTAGGGCTGTGCAAGAATCGGAATTAACCGTTAAAAAAAACAACAACAAATGATCAAGCAGAATTTTCAGGTTCAAATCTGAACCTTGCAGCTCAGCGGCCCCCCAGACCTGGTTTGGGGCGGGCATACGGTGTCAGGAGAAGGGGACGTCCCAGCGCTGCGTGGAGGCGCCCGGCTCGCACGGGCCAATGACCAGCATGCGAGACGAGTCCAGCCCGTCCAGCGCCATGGCCGAGTCCAGGCAGAAGCGAGACGCCGCGTGCTCCAGGTGGGTGCCCGACTTCTGCCAGCGCTGACGGACACACACAGACGACAGATTCAGACACACTTCCTGGATGGGCGGAGTCACACAGGCCAAACAGGAAGTACTTACTTGCGGTTAGCCGCATAACAACGACAAAACAGTCAAGTGAAAATGCACGCGAACAGATGAAACGAAATGTGTGAGAGCATGTGTGAAACAGCACACGCCTGTAGGTGTCCAGATTTACATTGCGTGTGTTTTGTTACCTCTCGCACATGCAACTGAAATTTGTTTTAAACATGAACGAAATGCTCAACTCTCAAGCTGCAAGTACCACTCTCACCTAAGTGAAACATTCCCACGCAAACAGAAAGACTAAAACTTGAAAAAAGGAACGGGTCAAACAAGCAAACTGCTCTCACACATTACTTTAATGCTCTCACATTCACAAGTGAAATGCTCTCACAAAAGTGAAATGCTCTGACGCAAAACTGAAACATTCTCTCACACAGTTAACTCTTATTGACAAACAAGGCAAACATACAACATACATGCTCTCACACTTTACTGAAGCAAAACGGCTCTCACAAATTGCTATAATTCTCTCACAGTCACAAGTGAAATGCTCTCACACAAGTGAATTTTTTTCCACACAAAGTGAGACATTCACACAGTTAACTCTTAATCACAAACAAGGCAAACACTTATACAACATACATGCTCTCACACTTACTAAAGCACTTTCACAAACACAATAGTAAACCCACTCACACCAAAAAGTGAAACACTCACACAAAGTGGCATTCTCTACACAAGCTAGTAAAACACTCATACAGCATAAATACTCTCACACCTTACTGAATCAAGTAAAATACTCTCACACACACACAAGTAAAACACTCACACAAATAAATGGCTTTCACAGCCTATTGACGTACTCTCACATTGACCAGTCAAACGTTTTCATAAGTGAAATGTCACGGTCTTTCTCGCACATCAAGACTGACTCATATACAGTGACACATACAAAGTTCCCTGTGATTGGCCAGTGACCACAGTCCTCTCACTCTAAAAAAAAAAAAAAAAGATGGATGAAGAAGTGAGATCTCACGCTCATACACACACGCATGCACTAAACATTTGCTGAGGTGTTGCTGACAACTTTCGGCAGCCTCCCTCTTGACAGGAGTGACTCCCCCTTCCTGCTTGCTCCACTGTAGCCTCCCCCCCATTTTCCCCCACCTCACTCTCATACGTCCACCCCCCACTCTCTCTCGCTCTCTCTCAGGTGATTTATGACTTGTCAGATTGCTTTCCGCTGCAGGGGCTTCGGGGACGTCGTCAAGGTGCCCACTGGTCAGGTAATGACAAGTGTGTGTGTGCATGTGAGTGTGTGAGAGGCATATGTGAGAGAGAAAGAGAGAGAGAGAGAGAGAGAGAGAGAGAGAGAGAGAGAATGTGACAGAGCGAGAGAGAACGTGAGAACAAGATGTGACTGCGAGAAAGCAAACAAGAGCGAGATTGAAAGACTAATGTAGAGACCAAGAACGTTAGAGAGAGAGAGAGAGAGAGAGAGAGAGAGAGAGAGAGAGAGAGATAAGAAGAGTGCATGAGACAGAGAGAGGCAAAAAGATAGAGAATGCGAGAGAGAATGAGATGTGCGAGAGAATGCGAGCGAAGCAGACAGCAATATAGAGAGAGGAGAGAGAGAGTAAACGAGAGCGAGCGAGAGAGAGAGAATGATACGCAATAGGGCTGGGCAATATATCGAAAAAATATCGATATCGCGATATTGGGCCATGCAATATGCATATCGCAAAGACATGCAATAATTTTCATATGGAATTTTTTGCTTTTACCTGAAATTGACCAATCAGACACAAACTTAAATTTGCATCACCATCCAATAGTTTAGGGTAATTACAGGGTAATTACAGGGTAATAATAGGGTAATTATAATTAATTAACTAGGAACACATTGAACTTGCTTTTTACCACATGAACAAAATGTTATTCTTTCATTTGACAATAAAAATGTTATTCTTTAGGTACATGTTAAATATCGCAATAATTTCGATATCGCGATATTCAACAACTATATCGCATATCACATGTTTTTCCAATATCGTGCAGCCCTAGTTTTGTCCACTTGGGTTCCACGCTGTAGCATCTGCAACTTTGAATGTGTGCGGCTTTTAACACATTCACTGCCAGCCCTGCAAAAATGCATTATTTGACGTCTTTTTCCGTCAATGGCAGTCAATGAGTTAAGATGAGATGTAACCAAAATTGACGGATTTTTAAGCAAAATTTGCCTTAAAAAAAGAAAAAAGGAGAAAAGGATGCTGCAATATAATCACAAAATATATTGGCACATTGTATTTAACACATTCACTGCCAGCCCAGCAAAAATGCATTATTTGACGTCTTTTTCCGTCAATGGCAGTCAATGAGTTAAAAGGCGGGGCCCGGCCTGGTGAGTGACGTGGGCGTCGGCCAATCAAAGCGTGCGCCTTACCTGCTTGGCGTCGTCCACATGGCAGGGCAGCAGCAGAATCTGCGATGCCGGGAAGGTGGTGGTGACGGACACGCATTTGTCGTCGCGGTGCTGTCGGATCTGCTGGCCCGCAGTGTAGATCCACTCCTGCGCAAAAACAGTTAGAGGTAATTAATTTTTATAGTGAGCGTTGTGATCCGGCATCTGTGCGGACGCCTAAATTTGATGGCTGACACGTGAGGTCCTTTTTCACCATTTTTTTTTCTTTTATTTACTTTTCCATTTCTGCTTTTGTCGATTTTCTTTTGTCTTTTACATTTTTTTCGGTTCTTTTTGCCTGCTTTCCGCTTTCTTTTTCTCCATCTTCTTCTCTTTTAATTCATTTTTTTATTTCACTCTTTAAAAAAATGAAATAAAAGGGGACAGAAAAAAGTAAAACTTGTGATGTCTGCCCCTGATCAACACAAAATGAATGACAGCAAGAAGTCAAGATTTTTTTTTTTAATGTAACAATTTTACAAATGAATTCAACAGCATGATTACATGCTGTAAATACATAAATATATATATATATATATATATATATATATATATATATATATATATATATATATATATATATATATATATATATATATATATAATTGTGTTTTTACACATTTTTTTTTCAATACAGAGAGACTGTGATGATTTTGTTTTACTTTTCTTTTTGTTCCTGTCCAACCTTCACTCTTCTTTTTCCTATTCGATTTGTAATTTTTTTTTCTCCTTTGTACTCTTAGCTTTTTATTCCGTTTCGATTTTTTCACCATGTTCTCTTTTCTATTTTTAAGTTTTCCTTTTTCTTTGTTATTTTCCCCTTCTGTTCATTTTCCTCCTTTCCCACCATTTTCTCTCTCTTTTCCATTATTTATGGATTTATTTTCCTTTAATTTATTCAGGCAGGGCGAGTGAGAACAGATTCTCGTTTGCAAAGCTGACCTGCTTGAGATATGGATCCTTTCATCACTTTTTCGTTACTTGGACAATCTTTCTTTTTTTTTTTTTTGCACATTTGATCAATTTTCTATTTTTCTTGTTCCCCGTTGTTCCTCAAGTGACCCTTTCTCGTAATTGCCCAGCGAGCGTCAAAGAAAAGCCACCGGAACGAGGTCACCGCTGCACCTGGCTTGTGTGCGTAAAAGGCCAGCGAATCGAACGTTGAGCCGCGGTTAAATAACGAGCATGTTGTCGGACGCGCTTATGAAACGTTCCTTCCTCACTCTGACCGCAAACGTGTTCATTAGCATCGTGACTGTTCATCTTGGTGATGCTAATGAGTGACACGTCATCTTTTAATAGAGATGTTGCCAAACGACGACATTCGCCCGCGACCTCAATTACACAATAATCGCACGCTGACGGCCTTTCAATTTGCGCCATGAAACGTTTCATTTTGCGAGTTGAGGGGAAAAGCATATTTTGACAGTTGTTTGTTTATATTTGTGTCATTTTTTTTTTTTTTTAATGCAAGCAGAGAAGATTGTGACCATTTTCATTTTGTTTGCTTTGTTATTTTTGGTTATTAATTTTGTTGTATTTTAATGGTTGCTTTCACCTTCCTGTTATATTGCGGGTCAAATGGACCCATTTGAGAATGTTAAATTAGATAAATAAATAAATAAATAAATAAATAAATAAAAACTGGATTTGACAAAGTTTTCACTTTTTTATTTTTTTTCTTAAAATTTGTATGGCATTGGTATATGTTTTAATTATTAAACATGGATGGGTCACAATGACACGTATGAAAATCTAGAGTATACATATTTTTTTATTTAAAGGCAAAAAAAAAGTGTTAAATTTATTATTTATTCTGCTGGCATACACTTTTTCCTTATATTTATCTATTTATTTAAATAATTAAAAAAAAAACAATCTAAAAGTAGAATGGTCATTGTCTTATTTTTTAAGCAAAAGTTTTCAACTTTAAAAAAAAAACATTTTAAATATTTTTTTTGATGGTCAAACAAAGTGGGTTTGAAAATCTAAATTAAAAAAAACATTTTTTAAATTATTTATTTTTAAAATATTTTATTCAATTATTTCCTGACCTTATCTTCTTTTAAAATAATTATAAAAAGTAACACATGCATTGTGTTATTCTTTTTTTTTTTTTTTTTTTTTTTTTTTTTTTTTTTTTGGCTCATAAAAGGGAGTCATGCACAGTCATGGGTAGAAAAACTGCAGCATAGATATAAAGTATTATATATAGATATACAGTATGTTATATCAAGTATCACATAATTTTCTTGTGTTGTTCACCTGATTGCGTGCGTGGACGCCGTCCGTGTCCACGCAGGGCGCCAACATGAGGACGGGCGTCTCCTGGCCGTCCACGCGACGAGACTCCAAGCAGTTCTGCCGCTGTCGGATCGGGCCCGACTGCCAGTCCGAGTCGTCGGGGACTCTGACGGACCAAGCACGACAAATTTGGGCCACCATTGTGTGATATTTTTCTTCCTACCGTACTGAGCGTCTAACTCAGCCGGATGATCTTAACGAAGACAAGAAAAAGGAGCAGAAGCTCATCAAGTTCATCAAGATGAAAAACGACGACTTTCGAGGCTTAATACTTTGACGAACTTTCTGCGGTGATCAATTTTAGGAAGTCGTTAATTCAATCTGCTATCTCGCCTCCACTTAATAACACCTCAAAGGTTATTCCTCGTTAGGGGGGGGGGGGGGGTCCCGTGAGAGTCGCCGCATTCATTACATTCAGGGGATTAACACTATGCAACTGTGTGTGCGTATGCGTGCGTTCACCTCTTTAACTCATTAGTGGACGTTTCTAGTCGTCAAGAATCAAAGCATTTATTGCCAGAGACAAAAATATTCGACATGGCTTTTCTATGAATAAGTCACATTTCTTTTCAAAATTATTTGTGCTTATATTGTCACAATATTCTCGATAGTTCAGCGAAAATGCTTGAAAACAGCTGGAGGTGAATGAGTCAAGTATGCACACAAAACCGGATACAAAATAGTGTTGCTGCTCCTTCTAGTGGTGAAATATGGGGATTGCATGTAAAATATAATCCAAAATAAATGTGAAGAAATGAAAATGTAGAGTTTGGATCAAGGTAATGGAAGTGAAGAAATGAAAAAAAAAAAAAAAGGTCAAAAGTATTGGGACACACACAGGAAGTAAAAAGGGAAGAAAATAGTAGGGATGTAACGATATCCAAACATCACGATACGATATCACGATATGAAGGCCACGATACGATAATTATCACGATATTGTGGGGGCGTTGGCGAAATTTATAAAAGATCACAATATTGTAAAAAAAGAGAGCTCAAACTAAAAAAAAAAAAAAAAAGCACAATATTGCGCTTTTGTACATAGCAGCAATGCATATAAACCACCTACAATCTCCAATAACAATATTGAGGCACTTACTTGGTAATGCAAGCACACATTGATCGCTTCACAAGCAAATTAGGTTCTCCTTCATCTGACAATTAGCATAGATTTTAAACATAGAAGGCCAAAACATCCCTAATGAAAATGAAATTGCACTAATAGATTAGCCACTAGAGGGTGCTAGAACAGCACAAATGGATATCAACCTGACTTTTTTAACAGATGTGTTCCTTTTAAATATTGTGAACATGACGACGACGATATTGTGGCAGTTTTAAAGTCACGATATCACGATATTGCTTTTATCGTGACATCCCTAGAAAATAGACAAAAGCATCGTAAAGAGAACGAAACAGCGAGACGGTTACTGACTTGAGTTGCGGGTAGACGTGCTCCAGGTACCACTTGAAGGGTTTGCACTTGAGCTTGCGTCTCAGCTCCACGCGGCCTCCGATGCTGCTGACCACAAAAGTCCCGTCAGACAAAAAAACCTCACACCCGATGCGTCAGAATGTCAGCGCGCCGTCTGCGCGCGGCTGATAAACGCTGACATTTAAATGCGATTTGTCGTCCAAAACGCAAATCCAAGCAGCTGGAGGCCTGCTTGGACCGTCGTGGGACGTGTCCAGCATGTCACCGCTGACATTAATGATCGTCACCTTCACGCGGTGGAAGGAGTGCGTTTGTTGTGCCCGCTTGTGTCATTGTGAATGCGTGTGAGTGCGCGTGTGCGTCCCTTACTCTCCGTACGATTTTCCTCGAGCTGCCGGCCGAGCAGAGTAGTAGAAAAGACGAAAGTCGTCCATCCAAACTTCAGCTGTGCGCCGAGTGTTCCTAACACACACATACACACGTTTGTTACACTGCCTTTTTTGTTTATCACATATGATAAACTGTGATACGAATGAAGAAAGAGCTAAAAAGCTTTTGTGCTAATAGCCTTTATGCTAACAACCTAGCCTTTATGCTAATAGTGTTCCTGCTAATTGTCTTTGTGCTAATATGCTAATATTAGCAAAGAGGATTTGTGCTAATAGCCTTTATGCCAATAGCTTTTGTGCAAATAGCCCTTATGCTAATAGCATTTTTGCTAGTAGGCTGTATGCTAACAGATTTTGTGCTAATAGCCTTTATGCTAATAGCCTTTATGCCAGTAGCCTTTGTGGTAATAGCTTGGGGGCTAATAGTCTTAATGTTAACAGCCTTTGTGCTAATAGTCTTGATGCTAACAGAGTTTGTGCTAATAGTCTTTGTGCTAATATGCTAATATTAGCAAAGAGTGTTTGTGCTAATAACCTTTATGCTAATAGCTTTTGTGCAAATAGCCCTTATGCGAATAGCATGTTTGCTAGTAGGCTGTATGCTAACACATTTTGTGTTAATAGCTTTTGTGCTAATAGCCTTTGTGCTAATCGCCTTTGTGCTAACAGCCTTTATGCTAGCAGCTTTTGTGCAAATAGCTTTTTTTGCTAACAGCCTTTGTGCTAATACTATCGCCTTTATGTTGTCGTGTTTGTTTACGTACTTGATGTATGTGTTGGCGTTGCCCTCCGGGAAGACATAGGGATGTTTCTTCCGGAACACGTGACCCACGCGGCTGCACGGAATAATCTCCAAACTTCCGCCGCATTGCCACACCCGGAAGGAGATCTCTATAACCGCATGCACACAAATAAATCAGAGATTTCATTTTTTTTATTTTTATTTTTTACGTGGTTACATGCTTAGCTTGTTCGCTTGTTCCCTTCCCGACTCACCAAAGTTCTCCCCACCCCAGATGTCCATGGCCGTGTCGTACTTGCCCAAGTGCTTGAACCACGTACTGTCGATCACGAAGAGGCCGCCGGCGATGATGGGCGTCCTGTCACGTGGGACAAATGTCAGCGTCCTGCTACTTGTTTGTCTTTGTGTGTGTGTATACGTGTGTGTAGTACTTGATTGGCAAGGTGGGGTCGGTGCGGCGATCCTTCTCCTCAGGTGTTAGGCCCTCCCACTTGAAATGAAGACTCCAATCAAAACCTAATGAGAGGGAAAAAATGAATTCAGTCTTTCGTTTTCATATTAGTCCTATGTCAGGTCTTAAATGTATATCTAAAACCTAGTTTAGGGTCTAAATCTTTGAGAGTCGTACTTGATCAGGTGTTTGAGAATTGGACTTAGTACTTTGAGAAAAGGCCTAGGTCAGGTCTAAAGTTCTTATGATTAGGCCGTGGTCTTTAAAACCACGCATTAGTCAGGTTTTAGTGATTTTGTGATTAGTCCTAGGGTCAGATGTAAACCCTTTTGAGATTAGTCCTACATCAGGTTTTAGGTCTGTGAGATTCGTCCTATATCAGGTTTTTGGTTTTGAAGGTGAGATCTAAATCAGGTTATGTTAATCGTATTTAAGGTTAAGCCTAAAACTGGACATTGTTATTAATCTGGGTCAGATTTCAGATTAAGTCCAGGTCAGGGTTTTAGTCTCTGACATTTGGTTTAAATCAGGATTTACATTTTTGAGATAAAGCCTTGGGCAGATTTGAAGTCTTTAAGATAATGGCCTTGGTTTAAACGGTTTTAGGCCCAGGTAAAGTCTGAAGTCTTTGCTCTGGGTCAGATGAGGTCCAGGTGAAGACGACTGCAGTCGTTTGGTGTGGTTTTGGTGTACCTCCTCGAAGGTCAGCAGAGGCGGCCACGTAGGCGAACGTGTCCATGTTGATGATGTCGATGACGGGGCTGACCACCCTGGTTGGGTCCTGAGGAAAGAACAAACGTAAAAATTAAAATAAAAAAACTGACCGATTGTGAGATGAGGCTCGTATCGTCAAGGGACTGCAATATGTAGGTAATATCAACTGGAGCTAAAGGCAGCCTGACTTTCCGAGGTTAATAAAGACCTTGACATGCAATAACAGATTGTCGTTTGAAACCTTCGCGACTTTCCAGCTCGCTAGCGCCCCCGTTAACCTTTAAACGAGATCCCGAGCGGCCGTTAAAAAGAGGACGTGGCCCGGCTCCAAAGTGGCTCTGGCATCCCGTCGGCTCTTCGCGGGGATGAAAAGCCTGCTGGAACCGGCGGCTTTAATGGCGGAGCGTGCCACCATTAGCTCGGTCAAACGGCCGCCAATAATATTAGCCGGCAGGTGGGACGGTCGCGGGCCATTAGCCGCGGGGAGGACGTCGGCTGTGTCGCTATGCACAGTCGGCCTCTAAAACCAGTCAGACGCCTCTGTGCTCTTTTTTTTCCAAATGGTTTTGATGTAAATGCATGAGATTTGTTCAACCAAACGCTCATTGTTTCCTCCACCAAGGAGCCACTTGGTTGTCTCATTAAAAAACTAGATGATGTTAAGATAAACGTATGAAGGAATCAGATTTGCGATTTTGTTCCTAAATTAGGTTTTAGGTTGAGATCACAAGTGGGTTCAGGTCTGAAATCTTTGACATAAATCCTAGGTCAGGTTATATTTTTCAAGTTAAACTAAGTTTTGAGATCGGGTTTAGATCCTGGGTCAGATTATATGGCTTAATCCATGAACACATTATGTGGCTTTAAGATGATTGCTCAGTCAAGTTCTAAACCTTCTGAGATAAGGCCTAAATTAGGTCAGAGGTTTCAAGTATTAAACTCAGATCAAGTGCTATGGCATTAAAATTAAGCCTAGGTTAGCTTCTAAAATGCTCAGATTAAGCAAGGCCAGTTTCAGGTCCCGAGCAAACAGTTTTTGAGCATTGTCATAGGGATCAAGTCTTGATCAAGTTTTGCATCTTTGAGATTAAGACCAGGTAAAATCTGTAGTCTTTGAAAATAAGACTCGTTAAGGTGTGAAAAATCTTTATGGTATGTTTAGGTCAGAATAAGACTATGTCAAGTCTTCCTCAAATCATAATCCTCAAGATTAGTTTGAACTCAAATTACATGTCTTTGAGATTAAACCTCAATCAGGTTTGAGATTAGGCATATGTCAGGTTTTATGGTGTGTAAAATCAAGCCTAGGTCAGGTTCTAAATCTCTGAAATTGGGCCAAGGTCAGCTTTTAGCATTTTGAAAAGGCCATGTTGTAATCCTTTTGAAATCCAGCCTAGTCCATGTTTTAGGTCCCGAGTAAACCAGGATGCAGAATTACAATTTTAAACCAAGTTCACTTTTGGTAGTCACATTTTAGATCTTTTAGATTGGACCTAGGTCAGGTTCTAAATATCTGCGACTAGACTAGACCTGGTCAGGTTTTAGTGTCTTTGAGATGAGTCCTATTGTACTGAGACTTATCCTAATACTTTGGTGAGTTTATTTATCTAGAAGCAACCAGGTCAAATCCACGAATCCAACGGACAAATATAACTTATTGATAAAACATGGTCATGCAAAGAAGAGATGAATTTTGTCGTATTTCACGCCCGGAGAACGTCGGGTATTTGATTCTGGAATCGTTTCTCTGGCTGCAAATTCCCCTTCCTGCTGTCCAACATTCAACTCACCTGGATCAATAACACATACGTTTAAATCTCAATACAAATTGCAGGCCGCCACCCCCGTGTGATTGATGACTCTTTCATCGCACACACACTGAGAATGAATATGTATGCGGCACGTCCAGATGCGGAATGGTGCGAACGAGATGGATGTCTGCCGAGCGGAAAGGTCGTTGATATCAGCAAAAAAAAATCTTAACTTAAGACGCATGAAGAGGAATCATTTGGGAGCAGAAGAGGACGGCACCCACCTGTTTGATCCTGTGAAGGAGGGGGGGCAGCCAGTCCTTGTTGACCTCGCAGTGGCTGTCCAGGAAGGCCAGGACCTTCGCAGTCGCCGCGTCGGCGCCGCCAACTCGCGACCGGATCAGACCTGACGCACGCGGCAGGGAGTTTGGACAGTTTGCTTTTGAAATTCAGTTCAGTTTTTGTTGACTTTTTATGAGTCGATGGAGTATGTGACGAGTGCAACGTAAACCGTTTTCATCCCTCCCAGGCACGATGACAAAGGTTGAGGAAAGGTGTCGTAAATGTTCATCGTTGCTTAGGAGATTCTTCAAGAGAGCCGCCATGTCACATGTTGAAAAACGAAGAAGCTTTCGTGTACGTCGCATTTTGTATTTTCCTGCGCTGTTGCCGTGGCGACGCACTGTTTGCCATGAAATATGCTGATTTTTTGTGGTCTAATTTTTTCACATAAATCAGGTCTGGAAAAATAAAATCATGTAAAAGGTTATTGCGCCATTTTCTAAAAATTCCGATTCCAATTTTCCACTACGCCAATGTAACTCGGGCCGTTCATAGTTACTTGCAGCTCTAGTTTGAAAAAGAAATTAGAGAACTGAATTTGCTTTGAAAAAAAACCTGAAACTGAAAATATATTTTATAGTTGCATTTTAAGTGAGGATCTACGGAAGCGTATTGCATTCACTTGAAAAGAAACATCCTCTTTTTTTTTGACTAGCTTTCTTTTTTATTGGGTATATTTTTTTAATGTTCTGTTTTTCTGGATATTTTTTCTGTCATAAAAAATACTGTATTCAGAAATCAGGAGGTAAAATTACTCAGAAAAACGAACAAAATATATGCAGAAAAAAGGAGGGGGGTTATTTAAAAAAAAAAAAGAAAAAAGAAAAAAAAAGTACTCCAAAAACAGAAGCTGGTGCTCTGTTTTTCGGAGTAATTTATTATTTTTTCATTTTTTTAATTTTTAAAAATATTTTTGACCATTTTTCTCCATATTTTTTTTATGTTTGAGTAATTTATTATTATTATTATTATTATTATTATTATTATTATTATTATTATTCATAAAAAAAAACTGTATTCATAAAACAGAAGGAAAAAATTACTAAAAATTACTCAGAAAAACAAAAAAAAATCAGAACAAGGGGGGAAATATTTAAAAGAAACAGAAAAAAATACTGCAAAAACAGAAGCTGATGCTCTGTTTTTTTGAGTAATGTATTATTTTTTCTTTTTTCGTTTTTAAATATTTTTGCCCGTTTTTATGAATATTTTTGTTGTTTTTCTGAGTAATTTTTCATCCTGTTTTTCTGAATATTTTTTATGACAGAAAAAAATATGTAGTAAAACAGAAAAATAATATTGAGAAAAACAAATTACACAAAAAAAACAAAAAAAAAAAAAGCTCCCAAAAATATTAGTCAGAAAAAAAAGTTTTTTTTTTCAGGTGAATGTATAAGCAAAAGTAAAAGTATAATCCATAAGCATCAAATAATTTTGGAGAAACTGAAATATATTTCATCATTTCAGATTCAGTGCTGCGTTTTATTGGCTTCAGTTGGAAACGAACAAACTCCAAACAAACTGTAGAATTCAGATTCAGTTTTTCAATGCAATTATTCAAGTTTCGCCATGCAAATTCAGTTTGTGGCGGCGCATATTTCAGCCGGTAGGATTTCGGCAAATAGCTTTCATAGTTTGCGATGGCCCACATTCCGGTCGTCTTGAGATACTTTGCGCCATGTACTGTACTGCAGAAGATTCCTAATCTTCTGCTTCCCAAGCTTGCTAATCAAGCATCTTTCCCATCTCGTCAACATCCCCCCCAAAGCGAAAGAAGCTTGCGATTGTGTCTATCCTCGTTCTACTTGTAATACCCGCCGCTCATCTCCTCATCTCGCCCGCAGCCAGACTTCCTGGGAGAGCGAGCGCCTCTCAGACTGGATGCAACCTTTTTAACAAGCCCCGGCGCACTACACATGAGACAGGAAGTGAGTCAGCACTTCCTGCCTGTCTCTGTGTGTGGGTGCACGTGTAAATGAGCTTGTTAGGCAAGCCGGTCTTCTCTTCGGGTTTGAACTAAATGCTCTGATCAATATTCACTGACATGCAACTCTGGTGTGTGTGTGCGTGTGCGTGCGTGTGTGTCAGTGACATTGTCAGAAGTTTCACTCGGTGCCGTCGGGCCGAGGCTCAGCCAATTTAAAATCCCATTTCATCCTCAATAAGGCTTTATTTTCTGGTTGGGCGCACGCACACGCACACACACATACACACGCCGAAACAATGAAGAATGGCCGACTTTGTACATGAAGGTGTTTTTTACAACCGTGTGTGCGCCACGCAGTATTGGCTTAGTGTGTATTTATGGGCACTGAAAAGACAATCAAGAAAGAAGACCTGAAGTCATAAAGCGTTAACGAGCCAAACGGGTAAATTGGCCGTGCGTGCGTGATGTAATGAAAGCGGGCAGCGACGCCGTGTCGGACGCCTTCCCGTCGTCAAAGAAGGTGAACGAGGGAAGGAAAAGGACGAAGGCCGCAGACGAGGAAAAAGGCAAAAAAAATGATTTGAAACACGTTGTGTTGAAAATTCAAGCCTTTCCTCCGAAAAACAATTAAAAAAAATTGTTGTAATGTGTATTTTAATGAGGACGAAACACACCGAAATATAATCGGACAATTTTTTTTCAGCCAATATGAGCCCTTTTGACGATTAAACGCAGAGAATGATGTCATTGCGCTGTTTGTCCACTAGATGGAGTGCTAACTCCCGTTAATCTAAAAAACCCAAACAATACTGGCACTATTAAAAACATACTCTAATGACATAATGAAGTAGAATTAATCATAAATAAAAAAATTGCCACACTGCCATCAATTTAATGCTGCTTCTTCTGCTGTACCTGCCTTGGCCACATGGGGGCAGTATAAAACAGGCAGCTGGCCATATTGTTGTTCTCAATGAAGTGTTATTTTAAGTGGCTAGAACTCAAGTGGAATTCGTAACAAGGCTTGATTGTGACGTTTTTGAACTCGTCTGTTAGCTTGATAGCGTAGCGTTAATATTGATTGTTCTATGTAGAAGATAAAGACCATATGACAGTACTGCTACACTTGCTTGTCTCCACGTTGTTGCTGCAAGTTCGCGTTCAATCCACGTAGCGCCGCAACATAGATGCAAATTATTATGGATGCACGATAATATTATCGACCAATTTGACGTCAAACAGATAAACCAGATAATAAAGAAATCCAGCAATAATTATAGACGTGCCACGTTGGTCCATCTGTTGTGGTTGTGGCTCATATCACTAAAATTCAGTTTCATGGTGCTTTACATACATTGAAACATTGTGCAAAGTTTATACAATATTTCAATGTATTTATTAGACTTACAGTAGGACTCGAAAGTATATTTGTATTCAAGTTAATTTTGCAAACAATTATCGGCTTACTTATCGGTTATCGACATCGGCACTTCGAAATTATTAGTTTGTTGGCATCGGTTGAAATAGCATTATCATGCATCCCTACAATTATCATTAGCATTAAAGTGTATGGAGTTGGGTTCACTGCCACCATACAGTGCTTGCATGTCAAGGGTTTACTTGCAAGTCAAAGACAAACCATACAAAGTGTAGGTACTCTTGTCGTGATAACAAATATCAATATGTTTGTTTTTAAGCTGTTCCTGTCACGCTTGTTATCCAGCTGTGGGACGCGTGTAAATGGCGAAAGGCTTGTTGTGTCTGTCGAATCCGGCACATTGTGTCGCTGTCATGTTCATTTTGCATATCGAGATCATTCGCATTCTATTTTTAAAAGCGTGAAAGCGGATTCGGGAGCGAGAAGAAGCGTGACGACGCGCCGCATCGTCACGCAATTGACCACACCAGTAACCAGGAGGTTATAATTTCATAATTCATCTCTCAATTTACTTCACAAGCATTCCGCATGCATTTTAAATCTTAGCATTCACCTAGTAGCATTCAGCCTTCAGCATTCCCACGCAATTTCTCCAGAAATTGCACTTAATCTAGTTCATAGATTTGTTGTTACTTAAATTCATTAGTGATGACATTTATAGAGTAACGACATGAATGAGTAAAACACGCACACACGTACCTTCTCTCTTGCTGTTGTGCAGACATTTGACTTTGGGCAATTTGGTGAGAAGCTGACAGTCACTCCCTGAAACAATGCAAACACAACAACATGAAACACACAAAGCAGCGTGTGTACTTGTGGGTACTGTTATGAATTATTAAAATTAACGACAAGACGAGGGTTCGGGTTGGCGCGTCTTTCGTTAGTAAATGAGTCTTGTTTTGTTATCGTGGAAAATCCTGCAGCGAGCATCATTTTCATTGTTTACAAGCGGCATCCATTATTCAGAATATTTTCATTTTCCCTCATTATCGCTCGACTCAAACTTGCTCTACTTTCTTTTGCGGGTTGTCCTTTCGTTTCAGACGGAAGGACAGAGGCGGCGGCGGCCCGTCCCCGGGGACGAGCGGTCGCAGCTGGATGACCGCAAAATAGACGGCTGACTTTGCACCTTGACTGAACAAGCAACTGTGTGTACTTTTGTATACACGTACGAGTTTTTCGTTTTCGTTTATTGAGAACCCAATTAGCTCCTGACACATTTTCAACTTCACTACAATTGTTTCAAATAAACATATAAACATATACACTAAACAACAAATATAAAAAAAAGAAAAAAGAAAATGAAAGGTCAATGCAGTCAAACAACATTAAATAATACGTAATAATTGTAATAATAAATAATAAATAAATTTGCTCCAATTATTTACAATTATACCCAATCACGCTTTTTTTTTTTTTTTTTTTAACATGGCACTGGTTGAGCTCTTATACTTTGCTGCCATCTGCTGGCCGTTTATGTAATAACTACCTTTTTTTTCAACCGTTCTTTGCAGTTGAGAGGCTGCATCAAAGCCTTCTGTATGATCTAGCATTAAAAAAAAAAAAAAAAAAAAAAAAAAAAAAAAAAAAACGAATAAATACGTCTTTAGGACACAAAACATTTAAAATAGAACGGGATTATACGTTTTTGGGAGCAAATGAGTTAATTATTGTGTAATTATTATGTTATTATTTTGTAATAACAAAAATCCAGGTAATGAGTTCCATGCAACCATAGCTTGATAAAATACCATTCGCTACTTTTGATTTGTTCTACATGATTCAATTCATTCCTCGACCATGCTCGTAACTCAAAGTACTCGTATCTCAAATAATCATTCTCCATTGAAATGAATGGAAATGCCATGAATTCGTTCCACAAAAAAAAAAAAACAGAAAACGTAACATGTAATGTGTTTTTAATGAGAAAAAAATACTAAACTGTATAACATACTTTATATACACATAATAACATACTTCTGCTTAGCCCATTCTGCATCAAATGTATATGTGTGCTCACCATCATCGCTGAAGTCGTCCACCAGAATGATCTCATGGATGAGATGAACAGGAGTTCTGTTTAACACACTGACAGAGAAGAAGGCATGGCGTCACACGCACGCACGTCTTGCGAATCCATTCCGCGCACGTCGTTTTGAGTGCAGACAAGGAAAATGTCAGGCTAAATTCCCTCCTTGGAAATGTGTTGGCTTTTCTGTCGCCCGGTGAAAGAAGAAAAATATTTCATTAAAAGCTGAAGATTGAGACATCAAAAATTCATAAGTCGCACGCCGGCAAAATGAGAAAATGTCTTTTTTTTTGTCCGAGCACGGCTTTTATTTTCAATATTTACACTCGGCTCCGGCCGCCGCCGGCATTTGGCGGGGGGGGGGACGGCCGAGATGACAGCGAGAGGACGGCTGAACATAATAAGTGGCGTTCACTTCACATCACACTTTGATGCATTTTAAGACAATAAAAGGGATTCAAATTTTAATTACGTTAATATGAACATAAACAGGAGTCAAACTTTACTGTGTTAAACATAAACAACGAAATAAAAGGGTCAACGTTAGGGCTGGGTATCGATACTAATTTTCTGAATCAATTTTATTTTTTTAAATTTTTTTTGTCGATACAAATAAATCCAATCCAATATCGATGATAGAATATCAATTCCTAAATATCAACGACCAAACTCACAAACATTAAATTCCAAATTAAATTATGCGGAGGCATTCATAACTGGTCAAATTATTATCATTATTGCTATTATTAGTTAATTTTTGTTAATGAAGTAACGTGTTTTAATCACTTAAGGCAAATTCCATATTTTTTTCACACATCTATACTTTTGGTTAGTCCGCACGTGAGCGTATCATTTTTTTTTTTTTTTTTTTACAAATTTTGGACCAATCGAAAGTGTTGAAATGATTTTGGAGGTACAAACTTTTGGCCCGATGCCAGCGATTTGCAGTTTAGTGATAGAGTGTGCTGAAATGACACCAGATGAGTTCTTCTTCATGTATGTCATTAATCTACGTGCCACCTAGTGGTCATAGTTGAATTAAACAGTGACAAATTTGATATTCCCAAATTACTTGAAGCACTATTGTATATGATTTAACTGTTTGCACCTCATTGTAATTCTTAAAACTAAGTTGAACAACCACATTTTTTATTGGGATTTTTTTCTGGCCACTGATTTATTTGTTTCATTTTATGTATTTATTTTTTTGAAATTCATTTTATTGAGTGTTCTATCAATACAAAACGTCTTTTATGAACAAATTAAAAATATACATAATTTTTAAAAATTCCAATAATTTCATGTAATTTTAAGGAAATTTGCTATATTGGAGTATAAACTGTAGGTCTTTCCTTATAACTGTCCATCATTGTTTTTTGGGGGGAAATTTAATGTATCAAAAAGTATCTTAAGTGAGCTTCGGAGCGGGATTTTCAAGCCGACTGTCTGTCGTCATCAGGGGATGTTCGCTAGAAATACAAACGTAATAATAAGCAGAGCTCAGATCTTAACAAGATAAATGTAAACACAAGCCGAGTTGAGATCTTAATGTGATCAACATGAGCTGAAAGTGGGCTTGAAAGCCCACTGAGACGAATCCAAACGTAAGAAGCTCATCCCAACCGTGATAAATCCAAACAATCATCATAATGAGGCGGAGGCTGTGGCCACGCACGCTCGACTTGAGGGAATCCACAAGCCAAGTTATTTTTCATTTGACATTTTATTTACTGCCCCCCCCCCTCCCCCCCGCCCCCCTCCCGCCTCCCATCATTTAGCCGCCGTGCCAGCAAAGGCCAGACAGTCCGCGCGGCTATAACGGGACGACTGGGCTTTGAAAGTGCTGAGCCGGTGCTGATCTGGAACAAATCGTTGGTCCGTTTAGTTTCCCAACCGTATTTTCCGGGAGAGAAAATTCTGACGGCACGCTCGCGCTCGCTTGCACAGACGAGTCCACTTGACGACTTTAAAAACGCGGTGATGACATTTCAGAGATGTGAAAGTTAACTCATTCACTCGCAGCCATTTTCACTGAAGCAAACACCTTCGCTCCCTCCCGGCTGTTTTACTGGATTTTGACTGATTTTGCATGGCCCACAGAATATTGTGTTCGATTGCTATAAAAACATGGAACCCACCAAAAGAAAGATTGGAGTCTCTTTTTTTCATCAGGAAAAAAAGTATATTTCTATCTGTTTCCGTTTTGCAGCATTAGAATATAGCTAAGTTTCATCATTATTCACAAATCTGTTAAAAAAAAAAAAAGAGCTTGTTTGCAACATGGCCCTGGTTGATCTCTTATACTCTGCTGCCATCTGCTGGCCGTGTTTGTAATAACTACCATTGCTTCAAGAGTTCTCTTCAGTTCAGAGGCTGCATCAAAGCCTTCTGTATGCACTAGCAAAAAAACAACAACAAAAAACGTATAAATACGTCTTTGGGACCATAGTGATATTTAGAATAGAACGTATTTATACGTTTTTGGGAGAAAATGAGCTAAGAAGAAATTAAGTGATTTAAGCTATTATTTTAATAATCGATTCATCAGTTGAATATTGGTGATTAATTGATGAATTTCCAGCACTTTATTCAAAAACACGACATCACTTCAAAATGATAAAAAAAAAAAAACTATATTGATTAGAATTCAGATATTGATTTGGTCCGTACAGTCTGTCAGAAAATCGGCAAAAATGTTGATCATTGTTTTCCGAAGTAAGATGCTTGCAAATATTTTATTTTTGAAAGGTTTCACAACGAACTACAGTTTTTTTTTTTTACAATTTAAACAAGCTGGAAACGATTAATCAATGAGCAAAATAGTTGTCAATTCATTTGATAATCGATTAATCACTTAATTGTTGCACCTCCACCTATAAGTTGCATAATACGTGTTGTCTCGCTCTGTGCTCCAATATCCGTTGTTCCTAAACCGTGACTACCAATGCTAAGCGTTAGCATTCCAATTGTGTTTCGCATTGTTTGCTAGCATTATGCTAAGCGTCAAACTCAAAAAGTGTAATATTCTTTCATTTATGGTAAATTTCACAGTAAACTTTGATTAACTGTTTACTATCTGCCAAAATGCTTTTGAGAAGTGAGTTTGATAAACAAATAGTCCAAGTGTCGGTTCATATCTAAAAAAAAAAATCATAATTACTCAAATTTCAAGGGAAGATCATTATGTCATATAATCGTTTTTGATTTGGTTGTGTGCCACAAGTCTTTGCCCTTGCAAAACATTGTTCCGGAGTTCAGTAACGACTGCATTGTCTCGAAAGTGCTGCGCCGGTGCCGATCTCGCCGCCGCGCCGTCACAAATCGAGCGCTGACCTCCCGATAAGAGAAAATCGTCGCTCTCAAGTCGAGCTTGTTTGAGAGGACAAGCGTGAAAACGCAAAGCTAATCTCATCACTCGACTTCTCCCACCGAGCCGCCGTCGCCTCTGATGACACGATCAATTGTCAGATTGCAGCTTGATTAAATATCGACAAGCACAGACACGACCCCCCCCCCCCCCCCTTTTATGAAAGCAGGATGCCAACGTTGGTGCAGGAGGAATCAAAGCCAAGCGAGCGTCGGCCCCCCTCGAGCCGCAACGTGAGGCTTTATCCCGTTAAATTGAAAGAGACAACGCAAGGTTTTATCTTTTTCTTTCAGCCCACCGTTACTAAATGACTAAATTAAAACATTAAAGGATTAGACACGTGCAAAAAAAAAAAGATTTAAAACCATTCCAACTACTCAAGAAAGTTACCCAAAAAAAAGACTTTTTCTTTGCTGATCTTAATAACTACTAGGAGGAATTGTAAGTGAATTTAAATGCGTCAAATTTAATCTAATCCATTTGGAATTCAGATGCATCTGGGGTTGGTGAAAGATTCCGGATTTGTAACTCTATTGGTGGAGCTTGGTGTCTGGTTCTCACTTTGCTTCATCTTTTCCTTCCTTTGGCCCTTCCTCTGGTCTCCTGACAACTTCACGATTCTGGCAGTACTCTGAATTATCCAGTTAAGGTGAAGGGGTCTTGGATTTCTAACAGGTTTCATTTTAAGGTATTTTAAGCCCTTCCAAAAGTTAACTGAGTTACGAGCATGGTCGAGGAATGAATTGAATCATGTAGAACAAATCAAAAGTAGCGAATGGTATTTTATCAAGCTATGGTTGCATGGAACTCATTACCTGGATTTTTGTTATTACAAAATAATAAGAGAATAATTACACAATAATTAACTCATTTGCTCCCAAAAATGTATAATTTCATTCTATTTTAAATGTTTTTAAGTGTCCCAAAGACGTATTTATTCGTTTTTTTTTTTTTGTTTTTTTAATGCTAGAGCCTCTCAACTGCAAGGAAAAAAAAAACAGTAGTTATTACACAAACGGCCAGCCGGTGGCAGCAGAGTATAAGAGATCAACTAGTGCAAAAAAAAAGCTCAATGATTAAACTTGATTCAACTTGGCTATATTCTTGCTGCAAAACGGAAACAGATAGAAATATACTTTTTTTTCCTGATGAAAGAAGAGACTTTAATCTTTCTTTTGGTAGGTTCCATGTTTTTGTAGCAAAAGAACACAATATTCTGTGGGCCTTGCAAAATCAGTCAAAATCCAGAAAAACAGCCGAGAGCCAACGGAATTGCTTCTGTGAAAATTGCTGCGAGCGAATGAGTTAATAAAAGCAATAAATATAGAGATGAACTGATAGTTTTTGGCCCCAAAAGAAGGAAAATATAAGGTCGAATGAATTAAACTGAAGCCAACATCTTGATAGAGGTCATTTTGACCTGCTTGTGTAACGGTAGGAAAAAATGTTTACATAATGAGCTTCCTTGTTCAAGGAATACTACCACAATGTTTTGATGATCCGCATGGTTCCAAAAATGGGAGGGGCCTCCGAGAACCGATTCTTAGTTTTTTATATAGTGGCCATCGTGTTCAGAAGACCAAGAAACCCCAAAAGTTGAGTTCAGAAAATAAACATGCAGATGGATTTGAAAATATCAGTTGCTACTCTAAAAAAAAAATCTTACTTATATATCCTGTACGTATATAATACAGTACATATAAGCGCATGTTTCTCTCGGTGGTGTTCATTAGTGGAGGCGCCGAGTGTGGAGGAGAGAATCAAACATCGCGTCTCCGCCTCAACTCATAAATTATGCAAATAGGAAATGTTCGCGGGCTGCACTGCAAAGGCGGAAAATAATAAATATCCATAAAAAGTCATGATTACAAGAATAAATGTCTTCAAGTAAACTCTCTCTCTCGCTCGCTCGCTCGCTCGCATTCTGTTTGTGTTTGCGCCAACCCTGCAAACTCGCCAACTAAAAATAAAAAGGCGGCAAAATAGTTTCGGCTCCCGAGTCAACAAGACGCGCGCGCGCACACACAAACTGGGGAAAGTGAGGCAGAGCAAAAAAAGGGAGCAGCAGCGTGTCCCAGGGAGACAGATTGTCTTTTAATTGGTTGAAAACTGCAGAGCTTTAAGAAGGCCTGCAGGGGAGGACGCGCGCACACACACGCACACACACACAATGTCCTCTGTGATAGTCAGGAGTAGTCAGTCCCTGCACACTGGCTGCTATAATGAGCTGAACTCGGGCCAATGTGTGAGAGGACCTGCTGATACCATCAAAATGAGAGAGAAAAGAAAAGATGGTGCACAGATTGGGGGGTCAGGCAAGTGTGCGCGTGTGTACAGAGTATAATGCATCAATTGTGGATTTTCAGTCCCTATTCCCCAAAAATAGCTGTGTTCAATTAAATATATTGTTGAAAAAAATGTTGACTATTGTTGAAAAACAAAAAAACATTTATATTCCATTTATTACATTTATATTAATTAGACTTTTTACTTTCACTTTTTATTTATGTATTTATTTATGTATTTATTTAGTTTGGCTTTTTTTTTTTTTTTTTTTTTTTTTGAGAGAGAGAGAGAGAGAGACCAGTATTTTTTTCGGTGTATGTGTGCGTATTAGTGCCATGTAGAAATATGTATTTTTTATAGAGGGCGGGGGCAATTTGACGAGCAAAAAAGTGGCAAATTTGCTACATTTTAAGATGATGAGAAAAAAGTGGCAAATATTTGCCACTTTTTAATAGGACGAGAAAAAAAGTGGCAAAATTCTCACTTTTTTTTATTTGTTTAATTTTATATAAGTATTAATACATGTATTTATTTATTTATGTGGTAGTAAATATTCGTCATTGTTTATTTAATTGTAAAATCTTGTTAAAAATCAATTTAACAATTACCTTTCAATACACACACACACACATATATATATATATATATATATATATATATATATATGACTTGACAAATAAAAAATAAAATAACATTTCATTCAAATGTACCAGAGAGGAATAGTAAAAATAAAGGTTTAACATTTTACAACTAATTATGTATAATGAATAAATCTAAGTTAACGTTACAAAAACATGTTGCGTTCTAGTGCGCCATGGAAAATCCTAAACTCTTCCACTCCTGCACAGTCACAACTTTGAAAGACGTGCTTCAGAAGCGAAACAGGATTTTATGTGAATCGGTGCTCGAACGTACCGACCCAAATCGGTCCATACTACAAAAAGTACCGTCTTCGGTATCCATCGCTACTCATATGACATTAATTGTTTTGTTGTTTATCAAAAAAAATCAGTAAACAATACCATCTCAACAACAAATATTTGTTATTAAGCAAAAAAAGTTGTGAAATTGTATTTGATTATTCGATGGAATGAAAATATTCGATAGTTGACAGCCCTAAAAGGATAAAATATTAAAGTATGATGATTCTGGCCGACATTTGAAGTGAACGATTAATTGGCGGGCCCTAATCTTTTACAATTAGAAGCTCTAAAGTGAAAATTGGCCCCTAACTTCCAAATGAGGGTGCGTGCGTGCGTGCGTGCGTACCTCCTGACGGTGCGCAGCAGGGTGGAGCGTGCCTCGTTGTGAAAGGTGATGACGATGGAAGCCGGCGGAAGGTCGGCGTCGTAGTGCAACTCGCTGCACCTGCGCACAAACATATCAAGCGCTACTTTTATCCTCGCAAATAAATCTCTCACGCCCACACGCACGCACGCACGCACGCACATTCGTTCTCCTGAAGTGACGCACGCGTGTTCACGCCGCAGAACATGAATAATAAATGAGCAGCCAGCTCGTTAAAATACCACCGACAACAATGTGGGTCAGCGCACGTCTTCGTCGCCAAAAAGACACACGCGCACGCACGCACGCACGCGCAGCATAAAGAGGACCGTGGCCTTTACCTTGCGCCTGATGGATGGCTGACATTTTGAAACAAAAGCAGCTGTCTGCCTTCGCTTGCGGCCTTTCTACTCCGCGTGTGTTGTGTCGATCGTCCCGGTGACCTGCTGAAAGCGTCCTTGAGCCCGACAGGAAGCGCGAGCTTGAGCAGCGTGAGCGCCCAGCCGTGAAATAAGACTATCAGGAGATCATTAAGCAGCAATTAGTTTTTTGGGGGGAAAAGGTGGAGGAGGGCGGAAGGTAAACTCGGAATGAACTTTAAACTGTAGCCGGTGTGGCAAAAGTACGGCGCACAGGTCACAAAGTGGGGCGCGAACTATGCTTGAAGCCTTGAAGCAATGGGTTGAACACAGCAACCATAAATTCAGTCACATGTTCTTTATCCTCTGCAAAGATGCATGAATATTCGTGTCGTACGGATGATCTGTGTGTCCTGTACTGCCCCAAGTGGTCAAGGCATGTCATTACTGTATGTTTTTATGAACTACAATATTATTACAGTACACATTTCAAAATGTTTTAATAATTTTCATGGCATGGTCAATCCTTTCAATGGGGAAAACTGATGAAATGACCCAAAAGCACCAGGAAGTGCTCGAAATTGGACAGGAAGTGACCCCAAAGTGACCCAAAAGCAACAGGGAGTGCTCCAAATTGAGCAGGAAATGCTCAGAAGTGACCCAAAAATCATCAGGAAGTGACCTAGAAGTGTCTCTAAAGCAACAGGAAGTGGTAAAAATTGAACAGGAAGTGCTCAGAAGTTGTTTTTGTTTTAAATTACTCATTTTACACTTTCAAATGCAACAGGAAGTGCCCGAAATGTAATAATAAGTTACCCAGAGGTGACCCAAATTCAACAGAAAGTGCCCAAAATTTAACAGCAAGTGATCCAGAAGTGACCCAAAAGCAACAGGAAGTGACCTAGTGTCTCAAAAGCAACAGGAAGTGCTCCAAATTGAACAGGAAGTGCTCAGAAGTTGTTGTTTTTTTTCAATTACTCATTTCACACTTTCAAATACAACTTATTTCTCAAAAGCAACAGGAAGTGCCCAAAATTTAACAGGAAGTGACCCAGATGTGACCCAAAAGCAACAGGAAGTGACATGGTGTCTCAAAAGTAACAGGAAGTGATCCAAATTGAGCAGGAAGTGCTCAGAAGTTACCCTAAATTGGCTCAAAAACAACAGGAAGTGATCTAAATTGAGCAGGAAGTGCTCAGAAGTGACCCAAAATCAACAGGAAGTGGCCTAGAAGTGTCTCAAAAGCAACAGGAAGTGCCCAAAATTTAACTAGAAGTGACCCAGAAGTGACCCTAAATAACTTCCAGGTTACTCCTGGAAGTGTGTCTCAGAAGCAACCAGAAGTGCTCGCAATTGAGCAGGAAGTGACCGGCTGTCACCCAAAATCAACAGGAAAGTGACCGACAGGTGTCTCAAAAGCAACAGGAAGTGTCCAAAACTTAACAGGAAGTGACCTGGATGTATCCCTAAAATCAACAGGAAGTACTTCAAATTGGACAGAAAGTGACCCGGAAGTGTCCCAAAAGCAGCAGGAAGTACCTCAAATTTGTGTCCTTGATTCCTTCCTTCCTTTTGTTACTTGTTTTCTTTTTTCCTTGCTTATTTACCCCCTTGTTTCCTTTTGTCCTTGTTCTCTTTCTTCCCTGTTTTTCCGCTTCTTTGTCTCCTGCTACCTTCTTCTTATTCCACTGTTTTTCCTCCTTCAACTACTTCTGCATTTCATTCGATTCAAACCATTCCAACTTCAACATGTTCCACTCATCTCGTATCTTCTTATATCATGTCATATTATTGTATGTCATTCTAAATAATAATAGTGTGTTATTTACAGCTGAACGTCTGCCACCCTCATCCTCCCCTTCTTCCTCTTCCTCTTCTCCTTTCATGGCTTCTTATTGTCTCGCAGCCTCTAGCCAAGAAACAGACTCGACTCGGCTCTCGACTGTGTACACGCGCATATATATTTCTCCTATCGCATCCCATCATGCACCTCTGTGCCGCCATCTCCACTTTTGCTGCACTTGATTTATGCAGCAGCTCCAGCCCAGAGCAGCGATCGGGAGATAAAGGCCGACCTGCAACATGAGTGCGCGCGTGTGTGTGCGCGCACACTCACACACACACACACACACACACAATGGCAAGGCACAGATGTACAGACAACATTTGTGCTGACAGATGACTGATGTTGGAGCTGATATGAACACGCTTCCATATACTCTCCGAGTGTGCGCGTGTGTGTGCGTGTGCGCTCGTCATGCCCGGAATGAAGAGACAGGAAATCACTGGCGAGGGGAGGAGGACACGCTCGTGGGGGAGGAAGAGAGCAGATGAGGAAAAATCAGGGATGAGGGTGAGGAAGGTGAGGACACGATGAGGAAGACGAGGACGACATGAGAAAGTTGAAATGCAAGAATAAGCAACGACAACGCAAAACGAGGAACGACGCTCGTCAGCCGTATTGAACGTCAGTCGACGCGGCGAACGGCTTTTCGACGCCAGCCTTCTGTCAATCATCCACAAGAAGCGTTTTGCCAGTTGATGCAATTTTCACCATGGTTTTAATGGACGAAGAGCGAACGTTAACGCTAAGAGTGTCGACGAAAATAGAGACTTGACAGCAATCTTCCTGCATATGAGGCTTTATCGTTTATTCACTGTCATCTATTCTTTATCCTCTGCATAGAACAATCAGTATTAGCGCTGTGCTGATGAGCTGAGAGTCGACGAGAAGTGGCAATAAACGCACTCCACAATGTGCACCGAATTGAAGCAGAAAGTATTACAAAAAGTAGTTTGAATTTCTTTTTAGTTCTATTAAACGACATCATTGTTATAAAGTATAATATGATGGTGCTTTATTATGAATTTATTCATTAAAGTAGATATTACAAGCTGCATTGAAATCTTGCTAGCAGTCTTCAAAGCGCAAATGCCGCCTTCAAAAGTCATTATTGAAATGTAAACAAACATTCCAGGATAAAAAAAAGATTTTAAATGTAAAAAAAAGAAAAGAAAAAAAAAGAAAAAAAGATTCCTCCCTTGGCTTCTTGTTAAGTCCGCCCGGCTTCCCTGCGGTGCAAAAAACCCGCGTTGCTTTCTGTTTGAAGAACATGAGGCGTGCAAACGAGGTTTTTGCACCCGCATGGAAATAAGGAAGCGCAATTGCATTCATACAGAAAATATATTGTCATAATTAGAATGTTTATCAGTGATTCTCTACGTGTGGCACGCAGGCTCCCTCTAGTGGTACGCAAATTATTCACTGGCCAAGTTGAGTTAGATAATATTGCAATTTTTAATATATTTGCATTTTATTTTACAGATCGGTTTGAAACTTTCATTCAGATACAGTTTCAATGTACATTTTATGTGCAAAATATTTTTATTGAATCAAAAAAAGTTTAAAAAAAAATCCAATAGTGACAGCCACCGTTCACAAGATGGCAGTCAAGCTGGACTAAAAAAATAAATAAAAATAAAAATCTACTGATTTTTTTATTTTAAAAAACAAAAAAAAACATAAATAAATAAACCTGTCTGATTTCTTAAAAAAATAAATAAATCTGACCATTTTATAAAAAAATGAAAAACAAACAAATAAAATTCTGCCCGACTTATTAAAAAACAAAACAACAACAACAAAAATAAAAAATAAATAAAATCTGCCCAACTTGTTAAAAAATTAAACCTGCCTGATTTCTTTCTTTTATTTATTTTTTTTAAATCTGAACGGCTTATAAAAAATGCAAAAACAATTCTGCCCGATGCTCTCTTCTTTCTTTCTATGCATAACATGCACACATCATGGCTAACAACGAGGCACTCTAAATCAGCCCCATCAGTGCAAAAACCACCGCCCACAAGATGGCATTAATAAAAACAAGTAACAAACAATTCTGCTTTACCACTCTTGGCCTTTCTCTGCAAGACATACTCGCACTCACGGCTGACAACGAGGCACTCTAAAGTCGTTACACCAGCACCCATGCTGACTGTCAAATCGACCTTTCAAAAAGAAATAATAATTCCGTCCTTCCTGATCTTCTGCATTTCCCTGCAGTATGTACGCACACTCATCGCTGACAACGAGGCGTTCTAAAGCGGCCACAATAGCCCGAAGACTCAGTCTGCATAATGGCTGCTGTCAGACTTTAAAAGAAAAAAAAAATCTGTATTTGCAAGTTTTTATTGCCATACATAGAATGTATTTAGAAAGTAACGGCTGCAAAGTCGTATAAGGTTACACGAGTGTGAAGTGTGTACAAGTGTACTTGACGCTAGTGTGTTGTTGTGCTGCGGTTTATTTCACCCACCACAAGGCGGTCGTAAAGAAAAATTTCTGCTCCTTGTGTAGTCTACTCAAGTGTTGTTAAAGGTTATGTTGTGTGTACAAGTGGACTGGAAAGTAGTGCAGTGCATAGAAGTAAACTTATAGCCCAGCTAGAGTGTATAGTGTGTTGCGTTGTGTATTTGTGTTATTTTGTGCCGGTGAAAGAGTCGCAGTGGCCATAGATTGAATAATTGATGATGTTAGTGTTTTAACAACACGGCCGTGTCCATTTTCTTCCCTGCTGCATCTTCGTCTTCATCCTCTGCTTGATCTTTCAGCTGCTTTTCCAAAAAAATGCGCCGTAATCACTACTTTTTTTCAAATCCTTTTTGATTGTCTGCTGTCAATCATTTGGTCGCACTGAGAGAGCTTTTTTTTTTTTTTTTTCCCAAATTGCAGTCTTTGCAATTTGGAAATTGCATTTTGCAACACTGACATGTCCATTTGAATTGGATGAATTGTTCAGCCCTACAAAAAAAAAAAAGCAAAACACAAACACACTATTGAAAATTTTTCCCTGCTTTGGGGTCAAGAGGACCCCATGTTGTCCCCAAAACGTGATGAAAACAAACGCACAAGCACACAGCGGCAAATGGCTGCATTCAGCCGCCTTGGAGCAATTGGAGCGATTCATCCCAAATGTGTTTTTCTGCTCGCATCTTTTGTTCAACATCTGCAGACTGTTCAGACTCGGCGTGATCTCGTGCACGCGCGCGCGCACACACACACACGCCCGTGCGCACATTCAGGTTTATTGTCTCCATCTATTATATTTTTGCTCTATTCCACCAGCGGGTGTGAGAGCAGCACGAATGCTGGCTTCTGATTGGCCCACTGGTGAAACTTAAGAATTGCTTCAAGGTGTATTTTTGCAGACCCCTGATTGATTGATTGATTTTTTTTTTTTTTTTTTTTTACCTGTCCCAATAATTGGATGCACTTTTTACACTCAACAGTATGAACAGCTTCTGTGTTGATTGGTCTGTGTTAATGTTTTTTTCTTTTTCTTATGTAGGACTTAATCCCACTCAAGTGATCATCATTTTAATCCCATTTGCTCGGACATGCTGATTAACGGAAATTACTGCAGCCCATTTACAAGTACGCACGCTTAGCTTCTGTAATAAGGGGAAGAAAAATGTATATTCTACTCAGTTTTGTCATCTTCGTATTATATTTACATCATGAGTCCGCGATTAAAGACACATTTATCTTTGGAAAATGAGCTTTTCCATTCTGTCAGACGAAACAATCATCTTGAAAAAAAACATGACTACACTGCCCGCGAGTAGATAGCGACCAATCCAGGGCCTCTCGCCCGAAATTGTCTGGGATAGGCACCAGAAAAGCCCTGGATTGGTCGCCATCTACCTAGCTAGCCCCGAGTGCTCGGTTAACTGCTAGGAGCTAGCTAGCTAGATGGCGACCAATCCAGGGCCTCTCACCCGAAACTGTCTGGGATAGGCACCAGAAACGGTTTACTGCAGAGGTGGCAAATCCAGGTCCAGAAAGTAAAAACCCTGCCACAGTTTGGCTTTAGCCCCAGCTAGCTAGCTAGCTCCCCCGGTGCTCGGTTACCTGTTACGGGGCTAGCTAGCTAGATGGCGACCAATCCAGGGCCTCTCACCCGAAACTGTCTGGGATAGGCACCAGAAACGGTTTACTGCAGAGGTGGCAAATCCAGGTCCAGAAAGTAACAACCCTGCCACAGTTTGGCTTTAGCCCCAGCTAGCTAGCTAGCTCCCCGGGTGCTCGGTTACCTGTTACGGGGCTAGCTAGCTAGATGGCGACCAATCCAGGGCCTCTCACCCGAAAATGTCTGGGATAGGCACCAGAAAAAGCTGCGACCTGTCAGGAGGGGAAACGGTTGACTGCAGAGGTGGCAAATCCAGGTCCAGAAAGTAAAAACCCTGCCACAGTTTTGTTTTAGCCCCTTGTGCTAGCTAGCTAGCTCCCCAAGTGCTCTGTTACCTGCTATGGAGCTAGCTAGCTAGTGCAAAGGGCTAAAGACAACCTGTGGTAAGGTTTTTACTTTCTGGACCTGGATTTTCCACCAGTGCGGTTTAGAAAACTATAACTATTGAACTGAGGTGGATCTGGACAAAAGAGTTAAGGTCACTTTGCCCCGTTGTGTAACTACACGTAAACTCAGTGAGTTTCAGGGCCGACTGGATCTAGTGGGAACCTCTGGAGGTGACAGACCACGTCCCCTTCTAGGATAAATGGGACACAAAAATAAACACAAAACCGTGATAAGTTAACAGTTGAGGGAGGAGTGAATATATTTTACATTTCTGTTAGTATTCGTGCAACATGACTTCCCTGGCAAGTGAATTTAAGCGATGACAATCTTTTTGATCTTGACTAGCTGAGCATTGATCCGGATTTCGCCTCGCGCCGTCTGAGGTTGCGGCCCGGGTTAATTCCTCTAATCAAGTCCCGGCTGTGATCAAGCGCCTCCGAAAGAAAGAGGAGGAGCCGCGTTTTATCTCTCAAGTCAAGCGAGAAGTTCATTTTTGATGTTTTTTTTGTTTTTTCTTTTTTTTTTTGGGTAGCGCCGCAACAGGAAATGAAGTGCGTCAACGCCGCCGCCACCTCACGCTCGTTAGTCTTTGTTGTCGCCCGCCCGCCCCGTCGATGTTTCATTTGTCTGCCGTGTGGCTGATGAGGAGATAACGACGTGTAAAATCACGTCTGACTCACTGCATGCGCGTGCTGGGCGACTTTTATGTACTTGTGAGTTTTGATTTGTTTTTCGGACTCAAATATGCACTTTTGTTTGATTTTGCTGTTAAAGTAGCGTCCATCCAGCCATTTTCTTGACCACTTGCTCTCATCAAGGTGGTGGGTGAGCTGGAATTTGTCCCCGGCAACAACGTGCAGATTGCCAACCAGTCGCAGGGCACATATAGGCAAACAGTGGACAAGTTGCTACTAGTCAATGTCGGATTACTATACAAGCCAAATGAGCGTCAAAATTTCTGACGTAAAAGTTTATTTCAGTCATGGAGTAATTTTTTTTTCCCCATTGTAAGTACATGATAATTACATATTAACTAATTATTTAATTAAAAAATAGTTTAAAAAATGCCTATTTGTATTTATAATAAAGAATAAAATAAATAATAATACAGTAATTAAATAATAAAGTAAATAAATAAATAATTAAAAAACTAAAAATGTTCAATCTATATTATGTATTTTTATTGCTGTCAAATCACAAAAAAAATTATAGCATTAATCATGTATTAACGCAGATTAATCACTATTAATTTTGACCGCAGATGATCCTTTATCTTGACATGGGATGATTATGTTAAAGGTAGCACTGGTTGTGTTTGAGCAATAATCATAACTACCGTACATGCATTAAAGTAAAGCATTTAATAAATGTTTACGTATGACATTCCGAATATTTATTCATGCTAAACTATTGGGGTCATTTTTTTTTTCCATTTTAAATTATGCCAGTCATTTTCTTAATAGAAAAAGAGGAGTGATGAGCGTGCGCATTGGATCGAAAAATGTTGAATATGTCCTCATAACATTAAATGTCGAAAGAATTAACATAACAGGTGCTCTTTAAATTTGGCAGGCAAAAAAATGTTGACAAAAAGCCTTTTTAATTAAGCGATTAATCGTGATTAATTAAAATTCTAACGTGTTTACAATGATCAAAAATGTTTATTGTTTGACAGCTCTAATTTTTAAATGTATATGTATTTTTTATTAGATTTTTCATAGACCAATTTTAGTGAAAAAAAACGCATTAAATCAAATCCTCTAGGGCTCTTCAAACCCAGAACCTTGCATCTGTGAAACAAACGTGCTGCCCTAAAGTTTTACTTCCTCCAAAATTGCAACTGTTGGTGCGTTTGGAATGCAAAAAAAAAAAAAAAAAAAAAAAGAGCCAAAACCCTTAAGCGAGCCCTAAAACGGTTTGAGAACGTTCGCTAATTGATGAGCGGCGCCGCTAACAAGACAAACAAAGATGCTAGCTAGTCTAAATGTAAATTTTCCGTGCGCTACTGCGGCACATGAATAAATAACGAGTCAATAAACGAAGCCTCTGGGACGAAGGTGAGCGGCGGCGCTGAGGCGTGACGTCAAATAATGTACGCGGCCGCTCGCAGGTGGCTTATAGCGCACAGACACTTTTAATGGGCCCGCATATGTCCTTGATGAGCTCGCTCGCTACACAAGCCAAATGTTTTTAACGCCTCACTTTGCTCCTCCTGACTCGTTAAGTGCCACCATCACTCTTTTCGTTTCCCTCGCAAGGAGGCCGTAACGATGAGCAATTGAATTGTCTTTGAGGAAAAGATGCCAGCAGGACAATAAGGAGGTTTGCTTAACTCATTCACTCGCAGACATTTTCACTGAAGCAACAACCCCCTTCGCTCCAGGCTGCTTTACTGGATTTTGGCTGATTTGAAGGCCCACAGAATATTGCGTCTTATTGCTTTAAAAACATGGAACCTACCAAAAGAATGATTAGAGTCTCTTCTTTCATCAGGAAAAAAAAGTATATTTCTATCTGTTTCCATTTTGCAGCAATTAGCATCAGAATTTAATATAAGTTAGCCCTGGCTGATCTCTTATACGCTGCTGCCACCTGCTGGCCATTTATGTAATTACTACAATTTTTGCATTTCTCTGCAGTTGAGAGGCTGCATCAAAGCCTTCTGTGTGCTCTAGTATAAAAAAAAAAAAAACATAAATACGTCTTTGGGACACTTAATACATTTAAATAGAACGTATTTATATGTTTTTGGGAGCAAATGAGGTAAAAGTTAAAAACATTTTTAAAACGAAAGATTAAATTGCAGTCAATTAAAGCTAGTGTGCTATTGTCCACACCACAACAAATTGATACTAACAAATTTATCATTTTGCTAATAAGGCACGAATGAAGTCAACTTGCTAACGCGATTGAATGCTAATAACGATTTTCTTAATGAATATAAAATCATTATTCATTTGAAGGATGGTAGAATGAACTTAGATGAAGAGTTAAGGTCACATTGTACAACTGTGTGACATTTTTGTTTGGTGGTGTACCGGGAGATTTTGCCACAGTAAAGACTGCAGTCGACCTGCGACAGTTGAGATGAAACGCCACGTCAGCGCGTTTTCTATCAGCCAGTCTTTGTGGACATTATATATCGGCCAAGGTGAGCGGCGGTCGGTCCGGCGAGCCCGGCGGGATCTTTTGTCAAATTGTAATACGCTGGCACGTTTTGCTTAATCCCGTCCTGCTGACGGCTAATCCAAATGGAGCGCAGAATAGCCTTGAAGCTAATAGCCTCCCAGGAGCCGCCGCCCACCCCCTCCCATTTGCCCTCCCGCCCTGCGGCCATTAAAACCCGCTGCCTTTGCCACATTTCCCCCACTCGCTGACTGCGTCCTCCGCCCTTGCTGCACTTTTAATCCTCAATCTCGCGCCAACTCAAGCCTTCGGGAACGCCCGCAAAAACTCTCGTCTATTCCTTATCGGCCTTTCCTTGCTCTTAGCACGCCGCACGATACTTTCGTTTACATCATAATGGCAAGGGAAGTGTCCGCTTTTCAGCATATCGAGGAGGTTTCTCGATTTTGCTCGAGCTGCCCGCTGGAAGCATTCTGAGGAGTTTGTCGTTTTGGGGAGCATCTCTGAGCCAGAGAGAAGCAAAACGTGCCTTGAATAACTCCAATACTAGGATGTAAATCGGGAGCCCAGACGAACTTTTTTTTTTAACTAGCACAGTGAAAAAGGAAAAAGAAAAAATAAAGATTATCAATAAAAGAAAACTGCGCAAATTTACTAGTCGCACGTGCGTGAAATTTACTTGCACCGTCTCAAATTTCCGGGCTTAGTATAATAGTCCAATTACTAGCAAATATTATTTAACAACCAAATTGTTTAGCTATTTGTGTTACCATTCTGTTGCAGAGCCCTCCAAAAAATTGTTTTTAATAAGGAAAAAATCTATATAATAAGGGAAAAAAATTAATCGCAATGCATTATTCGTGTATGTAAAAAAATCAAAGAGAATATTTAAAAAAATGAATCGTTTTGGTGATAACTGGTTTGACAGTTTACCTTATTTTTATTATTTAAAAAAAAAGGTTTTACTAAAAGCTAATACTCATCGGTAATGAGCTGAGGGGACTTCTAAGCAGGGCACAATATGATTGGCTACTTGCAAGTTGAGTAAACGTGTAGTTGTTTCGAAGTTATTTCCCTCCTTCCCGTCAGGCAGAGAGGGGAGGGGTGATTCTTTTTTTTTTTTTTTTTTTAAATAAAGAGTACCACAAAAAAAAATTGTGTTGACATATTGGAAGGCTGGAACAGATGAAAATATTTAATAGAAGTGTCATGGGATCAGGTTGCAAACACGAGTGTTAATTGGAAAAAAAAAAAAAAAAAAAAAACGCTACACAATTTTTTTGTTCGTGGCTGCTAATGAGCGCCACAAAAAAAAGAAAAAAAATCATCAATAACTACTGCTCCAGACGGGAAGTAGTTAGGTCGCACTTTCGCCAGAGGATGAATAACAACGCGGACGTGAGCGGAGGAAATGTTTTTTTTATGATCCCGCCATCGAGGGAATCCATTTTGGAAGGTTTGCTCGCTGCGAGCGTCTCGTTAGAGCGTGATGGAGTTTTTTTGGCAGCGAGATGAAGAAGCTGACAGAAGATGCAAGATCCGTTTATAGCGCCGCCTCGTTAGCGCCCCGTCACGGCTTCTGGAAGGGTGACGTGTGAAGTGCAGATGACGAGACCACGCAATTTTATTTATTTATTTATTTATTTATTTATTTTGGGATTGGTCGCACTGTGCTAATTTGGTCGTCTACTTCCTGTCGACATCCCATAAAGGACAGCCAGTGGATTAAAACTTGTAGCCTTCAGATTGGATATGGATTTTCATTCAATAGAAAAAAGTATTGGGACATTGCTTTTAAGTCATAGAATGGCAGCCATTTTTAAAGATAAAATAACGCTAATAATAATAATAATGGCTGGAAAGTGTCGTGATCTTACTTTTTAAAAGACATTGAGATGAACAATGGACTTTTCTCCCTTCCAGACTTCATCTCCGCCTCATCTCCCCTTCCTCATTAGTAGACGTCGGAGGAGGAAGAGTGAGGAAGAGGAAGGCTGTTCCGGGGGGTTTATGGTGCGCTGTGAACGAGCGGGGCATCCTCTTAAACGATTCCCATTTAGGATGTCGCCGTCTAAGGGGGGGGAAAAAAAGGCCGCCCATCTTTCCACTTGTTCCCTCTGCTCGGCTAATTGCGGGCGTCGATGTCAAATTAAACGGCGCGCTGTCTCGTTGAGGCTGAGCGAAGGACTAGCGCGCCGCTAACGTTCCACGGTTAAGCGCGCCGCAAAAAAAGTGGCCAAATGAAGGGAAACGACACAAAGTGTACTGTTAGCTTGGGTAGCTTCTGTTGACGTTTTCACACGACGATTGATCTTCATTTGTTTCTGTTAGCACAGTAGGCTAACAACAACAACAACAACAACAACAACAACAAGGGTGGTGCTAGCTGTTTTGGTTTATTGTTACTATCAATGCTATACAAGCAAGCAGCATTCATATAGACATTGGGCCAAAATTACAGGGAGTTCTCAAGTTAAGGCGCACTCGACCTCAGGCGTTTCGACTTTACAACGGTTACGCCCGGTCCACCATTTTGGCCCCGTCTGCCATTTTGTCTCCTCCTCCGCCAGTGTTTTCCCCTCGTCCAATATTTAGCCGTTAGCTAGTGTATCCCCCCCCCCCCCCCCCCATTCTTTTTCATCCACCTCTAAGCAGTAATGGTAAGTACAACATCTTATTTCTTATTTTAATGTATTTTAGTTTTTTTTATGCAAATTATTTTGAAGTAAATATTAAGTTTAATGGGGAAATTCGACTTAAGTCGAAATCCGGGGTACATCGCGAGCGTAGGAACGTTACGTAACTTAGACGTAACTCGAGGACTGCCTGTATATTGATTTTTTTTTTTTTTTTTAAGTCTGAAAAAAATCTGATAACTGATTTAACCTGCATCTCCTGCTTCAAAAAAAATCCGATAACTGATTTAACCTGCACCTCCTGCTTCAACTGTAGCCTCTTTTTCAGAAGCTAATGTTCCACTTTTTGTGTCATATTTTGTTAGATTATTATTATGATTATTTTTAATTATTAAATATTTTATTTATTCATTTTTCTTTTAGACGCTGTTGACTTTTTTTTTTTTTAAGTCTCTCTGTAGACTGAGGTTATGCTGGGCCGAGCATTAGCAACAGTATCACATTAGCATTCACACGCCAAAAACATCATCATCATCATCACCGTCCGTCGCTCGCTGCTTTTCACATTTACTGGTCAATTGAGGTGTGTGTGGGCCTATATGCGTGCGTGTGCGTGTGTGTGTGCATGTGCGTGCACGGGCACACGCCAGATGGTGCATGACGACTGCAACGCTCCCAGCGGCGCAGCTGTCCAAGCCAATACACCCGAGCCACACACCTCTTCATCACGTTAAATAAACACCACAACACACACACATGCACACACGCGGGGAAATGTGAGCGAGGCAGACACACGCATCCGCCACCTGGTGTGGCCCTCGGCTAGCAGCCGCTGTCTGCGTTGCTTACCTCACACACGCATGCACATTTGTAAATAAACGATTATTTTGCCATCCAAAGCCCTTCATCAGTCTTGTTTTTATTATTTTATGGTTAACGCGGTAACAAAAGAAAAAAAATGTTAGCATCAACGTTATTTTTCTGCTTTGTTTCTTTTACTAAAGGGCAGATAAAGTCTGAAAATTTGATTTCCTAGTTTTGGTTGAAGAAGAGAGAGAAAAGAGAGTCTGCTCAGTCAAAACGTGACAACAGTCAAACAGTCATGTTTGACTGTTTTAGTCTCACGCGACAACTTTTCTGTCAAGTGTGACTGTTTTCGTCTCATGTGACAACTTTTCGGCCATGTGTGACTGTTCTTGTTTCATATGACCACTTTTCTTTGAAGTGTGACTTTTAAGTCTCGCGTGACCACTTTTCTGTCAAGTGTGACTCTTTTAGCCTTGCGTGACAACTTGTCTGTCATCTGTGATTGTTTTAGTCTCTCGTGACAACCTTTCTGTCACATGTGGCTGTTTTAGTCTTGCGTGACCACTTTTCTGTCAATTGTGACTGTTTTAATCTCGCATGATAACTTTTAGACCATGTGTGACTGTTTTAGTCTCATGTGACCACTTTTCTGTCATGTGTGGCTTTTTTAATCTCACATGACTTTTCGGCCACGTGTGACTGTTTTAGTCTTCCATGACAACTTTTCTGTTGTGTGTGACTGTTTTAGTCTCACATGACAACTTTTTGGCCATGTGTGACAGTTTTAGTCTCGCGTGACAGCTTTTCTGTGACTGTTTTAGTCTGGTGCAACAACTTTTCAGTCACGTGCGACTGTTTTAATCTCGTGTGACAACTTTTCAGTCGTGGGAGTCAACGTGTTTAAATGAGTGAATGAGTTACAGCTAACATATAGTCAATGATGACTGCTTTTGTGAAATGCCAGCACTGGGTTTTATGTGGGAGAACGCTAATACGAAAACTAATTTAAAAAAAAAAACAACAACTATGCTTTAGCAAAGTAAAATCTAATGAAAGCTGCCAAACTACACAAAAACGAAACTAAAACTAGATGAATTTTAAAAAGAAAAGTGAAAATAAAAACAAACAAATGAAGAATCCCAAAATATTATAAAGTAGAAGATTTGATAATGCTGCTAACTTCAGCGCTGATGATGTGAAACATACACAAGTCAGCCAGGGACAATTAATGTCTGCGTACACGTGTGTGTGTGTGTAGACACCTCATTGTTGATCCTTAATTGTGGTTCTTGTTTTAGTGTGTGTGTGTGTGTGTGTGTGCATGTGTGCGTGTGTGTTCCTGGGAAGCTCTCCAAATTAGGACGCACCCTCCAATCACCAGCTGTTTACCTCAGATAGCGACACACACACACCATCAGCAATATTTGGATGGCACTGATGTGTGACTGCTGTCATTTTTGTGCACATATATAAACATACATGTGTTTCTACATATTTACATTGACTTATATGAACGCATCTATGGTATATACCACGTGTGCATGTATGGGAAAGTTGGTGTACACACACCGTACTTTAACTTACCTCAGAGCAACAACCCGCAAATCCCGTTCACACACACACACACACACACAAACATGCACGCACACACATTGCAGCGCTCTTGACAGGTGTAGACAGGTTGCGTGCGAACATGGCGCTGAGGTTGTGAGTAGAAGGTCACCTTCGCTCTTGCCGCAAGACGACAGGGCAGCCATGTTGAAATCGGAGGCCCATGCCGGAATGTCAATTAATCGACTGATTTGACAGCTGTTGATGTTGACTATCGAATCATAGTTTAGACCTCGGTGAACTAAAAACGCTCCAAATCTCACAATTGTGTAGAAAGGGATAGAAATAAATAAACTGTTTAATCAGACTCATCGATTAATTAAAAAAATAATTGGTGGGTAACCTTAATTTGAAATTCTAACCTTGACTTGAAACCCTACTTTTGGATTGAAGCCTTATCCCAGACTTAACACCAAAATCTTGTTATCCCTTTACACTTCTTACAATGTGCACCCAATCTGGATTCAAACTCACATCTTTGAACGTTCCTAAAAAAAATTAATAATAAAAAAAATTAATATGTATAATTTTTGTGGCGTTTCCATGGCTACCGCCAGACCACGGAAAGCGGCCGTTTGTCCCAGCGGGGACGTAACGACGGCCTTCACGCACCTGTCTGCCACACGTTCTCCTCTTGGCCGGTTGCTATGACGACGGGCGGGCGCATCAATGAAGGTAGCTTGCATCATTCATCAGAGTCGTGCTTGCTTGCTCACGCGCGCTCGCACTTCATCTGCGATTCAGCGCTCGTCTAGCGATGCCTTGGAGCCGAATGTCGCAGGAAGGCGACCTGACAGAGTCGCTTGTTTCCTTTCCCGCCCCCCCGAGCGCTCCTTCCGTCTCGCCATCAATCAACACATCATGGAAAATCTGCGCCATACGCCCTTCAAATAATTATTTCCACAAAAATATGTTCTAATTTTGTTTATAGGGATAACATTTTTTTCAGATCAATACAAGTACAAGAATACACTTTGAGTACTTGATACAGAGCGTAGATACTTCTAGTACTTTTGATGTATAAAATTTCTTTTGGATCTTTCATTGTGATGCAGTTGGTCTGTCAAACCGCCACATAATAGCGCCAACTAATGTTGAAGATGAATAACTATACCACATTTGTTTTGCCTCAAGTATCAGTGGCTGGTATCGGAAGCTTCCATGAGTAGCTACTAGCTAATATCTTAAAATACTAGACTAAGAGCAATTTCTGGAGAAATTGTGTGGGAATGCTGAAAGCTGAATGCTAAGATTTGAATGCATGTGGAATGCTTATGAAGAAAATTGAGAGGTAAATTATGAAATGATGACCTCCTGGTTACTGGACAATAAGTTATATGTATGGAAGTGGGCGTGGAAAGTGACACTTAGAAAAAGTTCAACGTCTATCCCATTGAAAATGAATGGGGAAAAGTTGATATTTAACGTTAAATTGTGCGGATACTGTAAGTAAAGTGGAATCAGACGATACATACCCCGGGAGATGTGAATTTTTTAAACAAGTTGAAATTTGAACAGTGTAAATCGAAAGTATTTATGTGGGAGTTATTACATGGCAAAAATTGTGCAGAATAAAAATCACAATAACATATGTGGGAATGCTTCAGCAATCCCACAATGAAATGTCCGTCGGAAATGAATCACTAAATGGGTTTAAGGTTTCACATTAGAAGCAGTTCAAAGCCTTGTTGGAGGTTTTTTTTTTTTTTTTTCCCTCATCTGTCACCTCTGAGGATGTGTTTAGTGCGCGTGTGTGTGTTTTTTAATTGTGCCTCCGGCTCGTTCCGGTGCAAAGTGTCTCATTAATGTTAAATGTGTTGCAGTGAAAAGGAGAAAATAAATGATTGGAGTTAATTGTAGTTTTTGATTAAAAGTCGCTCGGCCCTCAGCTCATTAAAGCTCAACGTTCATTCAAAGCTTGCTCACAATGACGACCGATTCTTTATTTATTTTTTTGCCGTCATTGAGGTTTTGCCTGCGAGAGGAGAAAAATGGGCCTTCATCTCCTGCTGCATTTGAATCATATAACACATAATAATAATAATAATTACGACTCTTGTTGAGCTGACAGCTCGCTTCTGTTTGGCTCTCGTCTGTCAGCACAAAGCAAAGCAGTCAATCGTCAAGATGCATGAGAGGGACATTTGGTGACATTTAGCTGTTGGATTCGATTTGTTTGGATGACTCCAAGTCCAGTTTGCCGGAGGAGATTTGTTTTCATAACAACATGGGGAGAAAATAATTGAAAATCACTTTTTTTTTTTTTTTTTTTAACGTTAACATTAGCAATTGGTCCGCTGGATTGCAATGGCATAAGTTGACCACCAGATGGCAGTACTGTTCCCATTCAAAGCATGACACAGCACTTTTTTTTTTTCTATGTTTGTGTTGATAACTTGCTACCACGGACATATATAATAAACTCGGCTGCCATCTTGCGTCGCCACGGTTACTGTTAACGTTACCAGTGCATTGTTTACACCAGGATGTGAACCGTAATTTACAAAAATTAGGTTAACATTTCGCAGCCAATCTTTTTTATGGACTTCGCTTTCATTTCATTGTTGATGATTCTAACAAAACTGTCAACACATTTTTTAGTATACCTTATGAGATAAAAGTTATAATTTCCTTTATAGTTATTAAATGTATATTCAGAGCTTCTCCCAGACTTCCTGGTACACAACATACCACACAAGGTGGCATGTTCGCAATAGAGACGCAAAAAAATGTGAAAAGGCTGCAGAGAAATCAGTGTATTCAAGTTAGGTACGCTTAGCGAGTGGCAACGTAAGATGGCCGCCGGTGGTTTCCCATCTCGTTATGGCGAATAAAGCAGATTTTAGCTCTTGATGCCAAACAAAGGGGGAATGTGCAATTTGTCCAGCAGATGGCGTTACTTTCGCCCATTCAAAGCATGAAGCAACACTTTAAACCCAGCTTGAATTGCTGCTCACCATGCATACCACCACCTGCACTACCCAATATTACACCATACGTTTACTTGTCTACATATTTGTATTTGCTGATATTTTACTCAGCTATGCCAGGTCGGCAATATAATTGAGAATCTGTTCTCAATTACCTGGATAAATAAAGGTTAATAATAAAAAAGTATCTAACACACACAGACAACCTCACACGGATGTGTGAGTCGTATCCAATTGCTCTCATAAACCCGTTAAATGCACATGCAGGCACAGCATTTGTACACCGACTGCAAGCGCACGCACACATGCATTAGGAGTGCTGACCGCGTGTGTGTGCGTGCGTGTGTGCGTGCGTGTTCCGCTGGGTGATGAATGAAGCAATATTTCAGTTTAAAGCAGCGTCTCAGCACAGATGCTGGCATGGAGAATTGCGTATGTGACACCGCGCACACACACAATCGACAATATGCGGCGAAAACATCATCTCTCCGAGAGCGACGCGGTCTGCTGCATCACGAGAATCACCTGTCTGATTATACACACTGATAGAGGCATGCGCATCCGCAAACACGCGCACACACATGCACACAAAAACTGCAGAGGCTTGTGTTGTCTCATTGTGTTGAGCCAAAGCTGCCTACAGGGCAACAGATTCAGTGCCAGGCAAGCATTATCAACAGCTCACACACACACACGCACGCATGCATGCACGCACACACGCGGGCAAACTCGATGAGGCACACACCTCGACATTAACACGCGCAGGCAAATCATGTCAGCTGAGGGCATTGCGAGTTGCCAGGTTGCCTTGCAGGGCTGGCAGCACAAATGCACTCACGCACACACGCTGTTACTTGTGTATGCAAATGAGGAGAATCTTGGGATGTGGCCTTTAACCCTCCTTTATCGACTCAAATACAAAAATTTACATATTTCTTTTTTTTTTCTCCAGTAGTCTGAGTAAGAGTGTTTCAGTCTCGTGTGACAACTTTTTAGTCGTATGTGACTATTTTAGTCTCAGGTGACATCTTTTTAGTCGTGTGTTTTAGTCTTGTGTGACAACTTTTCAGTTTTGTGTGACTGTTTTAGTCTCACATGACAATTTTTCAGTCATGTGTGATCGGTTTAGTCTCGTCTGACAACTTCTCACTTGTATGTGTATGTGTGTGGCAACGTTTTAGTCATGTGCGACTGTTCTAGTTTCGCATAACAGCTTTTCAGTCGTGTGACTGTTTTAGTCTCACTTGACAATTTTTCAGTCATGTGTGTTGTCATGTGACAACTTCTCACTTGTATGTGACTGCTTTAGTCTCATGTGAAAACATTTCAGTCATGTGACCATTTTAGTCTCGAGTGGCAACTTTTCATTCCTGTGTGACTGTTCTAGTGTTGCATAACAGATTTTCAGTCATATGTGACTATTTTAGTCTCAGGTGACCTCTTTTCAGTCGTGTGTGACCGTTTTAGTTCTCAGACATAGAGCACATGCACACGCATACACACATTCTGGTTTCCATGCAGGATGAGGACCAAGTAAACTTCCCCCACCCCCACCTGCTCTTTGCCCGTTATCGGCAGCGTCCACGTGGGAAGGCGGGCAGGTCAGAGGTGATCGGTCCCGACTCTGAATCTCCCCGTCCGCCGGGCCTTTCTCGCGGATTAGCTTCAGTTATTAAAATTAGAGCCCTGCTCACTCAACTTGCACTGATTTCAGTTTCACACGTTTGGTCAGAAAGCATTAGGAAAGAGAAAATCCCCCCAAAAATTCCCCAGAACTGGAAGACGTTGTGAAGTGAATGCAGAGATCTGTTTCTCAAGAAGGTGTTCAAAGGTAACTGCTGAAAACGTGCAGAGATTTTGCAGTACTGAATTGTCGAGCGATAGCGTTCAACTGTTTTTAACCATTTCAGTTGAACTGATTTTTTTGTGGCTAAAATCGTCCCAGTGACACACGGAGTTAAAAATAATACATATTCCCTTCACATTATTTGATTACTAGAGCGCCTTGTTGTTAGCCATGAGTACATGACGCAGAGAAAGGTGGAAAAGGGGAATTTTACTCATTTATTTGTATTTTAATGTCTGACTTCACGGCCAGTGTATCGACTGGAGCTTTGGGCTGGCCATTTTAGAGTGCCTTGTTGTTGCTTTAGAGTGCAACGTTGTTGCCACTGGAGACCAAGCAAAATTGGCAAGTTCGTTAACAACACTTCTCACATTTTCATTTTGACGTTAAAGATTCTCGACACGATTCCCATGCCCTTCTTTAACCACCTCCACTTCAACCCGCTCATCTTCCTCATTCTCACCATTTCCATCTGCCTCACCTTCACATGCTCCTCGCGCTCCTCGACGGTTTGAACTCCAAAATATTTAGTCAAGTACAAGAAACCCGCAGACGGGGCTACGTCTTTACTCGGCAGAGCTCGTTTGGGCGTGTGATAAATTGCGCTAATTGGCTGATTTGACCGCGTGTTGCTGACGGCGAGGATGCCGATGACGCTTATCGAGCGGTCGCGCCTCCATCGCTGGCGCGGATCAGCGGGCGGCGAGCCGATAAACTCGTTAGCGAGCGCTGGCCCCGCCCCTCGCTAAACAGACGGCCATCATCAAAGAAACCGCAACTTGTGTGTGACGAGTCGTCTCTATTTTCCACTCGCGATGCTTGCTGGCCGTTTTGAGAAACTAATTAGGCCTCTGGAAAGCTCGTTAGCGTTGCTTGTGTCATTAAAGATTTCACCGGAATGAAAAAGAAACGTGGAAATTATTCACAAGAAGCTTTGATTTCTGCAATTACTCACGGTTGCCTTCTTAAATTGTTCAATGGCCGTAGCGCGCCAGTTTTGGTAAGGATGTGCACCGTTGTGAAAATTGGTACATTTTAAAGGGTTCAAACATAAATGTAACAACTCAGTCGTGTCCACTGGAAAGAAAATGGAGAAGAAAAAAAATAAAATAAAAAAAAACAAATAAAAAAAAAAAAACAATCAGGCCACCAACAGAAAAACACCAAAAAGTTTAAAGGACACAAAAACCAAATTGTTAGCATTAGTGTGGATTTTAAACATATAAGGGCCAAAACATGCCTTTTGAAAATTAAACTGCAGTAAAACAAAATAAAAAAATAGCCATCAGGGGGTGCTAGAACTGCACAGATGGAAATCAACCAGACTTTTTGAACAGATGTGCTGCTTTTAATATCGTGACATGACGAAGACGATATATTGTGTCAGATTTAATATAGCGATAACACGATAATGCTGTCATCGTTACATCCCTACTTGACACCAGTTTCAGCGGTTGACACGAAATTGGGTGAAAATGTCAAGCGTGACTGGACGCAGGGAAAAGTCTCAAGGACCCACAAACAGAATTGAACAGGAAGTCGGACAAAATGGTTTGAATCGCGCATTTTCGGCAAATTCCAAGGCTGGGTGTAATTAGCATATGTAATTGATAACTGCATTTTATGATAGAAAAGGCACATTTGTTTATGATCTAGTAGCTTTAACATTTATTTTTTTAATTTAATTGTTTTGTCTTTTTTTTTTTTTTTTGCGGTTTCCATATCAACACGTCAGCGGCCATGTTGGCTCCCGGCATGCCTCGGCTCATTGTCTTGCTGCTTGGATCCCTTCCCCGCTGAGGGAGGCGCTCCACTTCACTGAGATAATAGCACAGCGCTGGCTGGAGTGCGTGCACGCACACACACACACACACACACACACACACACACACACGCACGCACACGCACACACAGACTTATCTGTGCTCTCAACATCTCCTCCTCCTTTTTTTTTTTTTTTTTTTTTGATTTTTCTCCTCCTTAATCCCCTTTGGTATCATCCCATCTGACCTGCAGCAGCTGCAGTTCTTCTTTAACTTGCTCTCACCGCAGGAACATTTCCACACCCCGCCAAAATAATAATCAAATAAAAAAAAATAAAAAAAAAACGTCTTCATCTCACATTGCTTCCCCACCTGCTTCCTGTGCTGCGCTACGCCGCTAATCTGCTGCCACTTTTTGATTTGGATGTTAAAGTCAGACTAGTTCAGCCGTCAGTCACTGCTTCCGGGGGGAAATCATTGCGGTACTTTTAAAAAATACATTTATTCATGTTTTTGTAATTTCAGTAATTTAACTATTACTACAACTAAATCTCTGATTTTCTATTAACTTCCATGAAAGCAGACTGATAATTTTGGTTTTATTTTTCAAAAAAAGGACATTTTCAAATATCCAATTTTACTTTGGGAAAAAAAAATACAATCATCATATTCACTGATTATCTGACGAGTTTTATGTTACTGAATCATTATCAATTTATGGTTATTTTCTGTCAGTTTGTCTTTTTTTTTTCAATCAAGTAACAGAAAAAACAACACATTGACTCAGGGAAATAAATGGCCAATTTGTGTTTTATTTATTTATTTTTTTCCATCAAACCAGCCCCCCCCCAAAAAAATGAACTAGGGGCGTGGAAACCAAATCAAAAGAGAGGGTGAGGAGGGGATTTTTTTTTTTTTTTTTCAGAGAGTGCAGTAGTGAATTGTATCAGTCAGTTCCTCTCCTCTCTGTGTCTTCTCTCCTTTATTTTGTCATGTTTAATAAATGTCAAACAGGTAAACCTTACAGTCTGACTCGTCAAATTCAGATAAAAGCATAAAATTCCATATCAAACTTATTGCATGTCTTTGCGATATGCATATTGCATAAGCCAATAGCGCGATATCGATATTTTTTCGATACATTGTGCAGCCCTACTGTGTATTATATTGAATAATGTAAGAGAACCTTTTCATTTGGGGGGGGGGGTTGCATCATGTACCCCCCCACCCCCCAGCTTCACAATTATTTGAGACATAGATCACATCCACATGCGCACACGCACATGCCATCACCATCATCTTCCCCCAGCAAGATAAATGAGCACTATCAGAACCCCCCAACCACCACTAACGCTTCCCTACAACCCCCCCCCCCAATTCCCCAAACTAGCCTCCCACGCTCTTCTCACTTTCACTCCCGTCGACCATATGTCAGAATTTCTCTCCTCGACGGAAACACACGCACACACTGATGCAGATGCACGGTCCCAACAGATGTTTCTTGACATCCCACCAGGAAGTAGACGAAGCCCAACAGGCAACTTCATGTTTTGGACCCATCTGCCAACCCATCACTACAGACCTCATTACTGTATGGTTTTAGTTTGCTTCTTAACTGCAAATGCTATGAATATTTTTTGTAGCCGGTCATGTCATCAATCCATTCCAAAAACAACAACAAAAGACTCGCTTCTTCCACTTCATTGGACATTGGGCTATTCCTTCTGTTATGTGCACCTTAACCACTTGGGGGCAGCATAAAACCAACAGGCAGACAGAGAGACATTTGTTTTGACACTGTTTGTGTTCAAATATCCGTTGTTTAAAGCGTTAGAACACCATAAATATCGCTGCTAATTGTTAGCTTGTTTGTGTGTTAGCATTAAGCTAGCTGGGGTAACATGGAAGGCAAAGTTGTTTAACACACATTCTGAAAATGTTTGTCTCTTTTGCTTCACGTTGCGTTTTTACAGTTACTAGCACAGCTGTCTGTACTACAGGTAACAAACTTTTCCACCCACCTGTGGTGCCGCGTGTCGGCGAGCGCCCGGTTGCTGGGGACGCGTTCGCTCTCCCGCTGGTTGAAGGCGTACAGCGCGTACGGGTCGTCGCCGGGACGCCAGCGCCGGGCGCTCAGGTAGCCGCGCTCGTCGAAGCCGTCCAGCATGTCGTCCCACTCGCTGTCCGACATCTGTCCGACAAACGCAAGTTAGCGGCACATAATGACAAGTCATTCCCTGATGTAGGTCATTTAAAAAAAACTAGGACAAATGTCTCCATTTTGAGAAGAGACATTTTAAAGAATACATTTTAAAAATTACAATTTCAAAATAAGATTTTTTCTTTTAAGTTTTTCCATTAATTTTGGAGTATTTTTTAAAAGGGGAAAAAAAGCTTGTTTTTGAAAAGAAAAATCCGTTTTGGGTGGAAAAAAATTCTTTTTAGGTCATTTTTGGAAAAAAAATTTTTTTTAGGATAATGGTCACAATTTTGAGAAAATCCGCATTTTAAATACTTTTGAAAAATTACAACTTCAAAATATGACTTTTTTTTCCTCTTATGTTTTGCATTTACTTCTGAATTGTTTTTTAAGAAAAAATAAATAAATTACCGGTTTTCGGGGGAACAAAACTTAGGTCATTTTTGAAAAAAAACAACGTTTTTTTAGGATAATAGTAATTTTGAGAAAAGCCACATTTAAAAAAATTCTTTAACTACTTTCACGCTTTTTTTGTTTTTTCCCTTAAAAAAAAATCACATTTTTTTTAGAGAGAAATATATACATATTTTGTTTGACACAATGCCTACAAATTTTAAACAAAGACATTTCATTCTGATGCAGATGTGTCCAACTGCTGCAGTGTAGCGCCAACTAGTACTTAATTGATGTTTTTTTTTTTCCTTAAGTATTGGTGGCAGACACCACAAGTACCCAATACCTTAAAAATAAGGCCGGCATCAGCCCAATATTGATACCTGTTATTTGCACGCGCCCATCCCTGTTAGCAACAGACAGAAAATGGACACGCACGCACCGCGAGAATGCCTAAGCAAGCGACATGAACGTTCTGCACGGCCCGCTCGCTCGTCTCCTCCCACATTGCTCACTCGCACACTTGCTGATGCCACACTTTGTCTAAATGGGCCCATTAGGGGGGCTGGGCGTGCGAGCGTGCGCGTGTGCGCGTATGCGTCTAGTCATTCCCCGGGCAGCGGTAACAACGAAGCGTGAAGAACACGAGTACAAGAGAAAAAAAATGAGCAAAAGAGGAGACGAAGCAAAGATGAACAAAAGCGGCGGAGAAATGACAGACGGCAAACAGGAAGTTGCAAGGCGGTCGACCAAATAGGAGAGCGAGTCCGGTAGGGCCTTCTGATTGGTCGACGCTGAGGCCATCAGGTGATGAATCATCATCATCATCATCATCATCATGTTATGATGAGTCACCCGGGTGACAAAGAACCAAACGGCTGCCACTCGACACAGCTAATTGGGTAAAAGATGGATAAGCATCGCTGTCGTTTGGCAAACTCACGCGTCCAAATATGGTCAACTGTTGTCACATATCGATACTATTGGCCTGTTATTTTGATACAATATTAACAAACATAATGTAATGTAAAACAAAAACAAAAAAACTCATTCACTCCCACAGACGTTTCCACTCGTCAACTGATGAAAGCATTTACTGCCAGCGACAAATATACTCGTCAAGTACGTTTTCAACGGGTAGCCGTGGGAGAGACTTTTGTAATTTTTGCAAATCAGTGTAATAACTAACGGATACCTGTAGAGGGCGGTGTTGCATCGCTTCAAATTTGAGATGATTGGGTGAATCTCAGCTTGTCATGTCATTTAGGAGGGTGGGAAAAGCCAACGTAGAAATTCGGACACGTTTCAAGAGAGTAGGGCTCGATTTTAAAAAAACAATCAAATTTAATTTAATTTAATCAAATGTAACGTAGGCCTACTGTAAAGAACGAGTGTGATATTGATTTGTGTTGGTTTTCTGCCACTAGATGGCATCATTGCATTTGTAAGACGTTGGTGACAGCTCAGTGCATTTTTCTTTTCATCAATCTAATCTTTATATATATTATATATTACAAATAAAACGCTTATTTTTGACTTGAATAAGCACTGTTTTTTTTTGTTTTTTTTTAAGGTTTAGTCACAAAGTCACTGTTCTGCTTCACATGTTCATTTTAGACAAAAAATAAATAAATAAAATGACACATTTTGATCAGAAAGCGGCACTTTTTGTTGAAATCTTCAACTGCCGATGAATAAAGCACGCAAAAAATCGATTTTGACTTCCCGGTCCTCTAGCAGAGCAGCATTGTGTTTTTGTGGCCAATCCAGACTTATTGAGCTCAGATCTGGGGAGAACAAACAGGGTCCATTCACAACACGCACACACATGCACAGTCATTGATTAAGACTGTGTTTGCGTGTGCGTGTGTGTGTGTGTGCTTGCAGCAGTGATGCTCGTTTGGATTCGATATTGCTTTCTCTTCCACCTAATACATCTTTGTCCGTGACCACACACACATACACACACAGGTACATGCACGCCGCACACATTTACACACACGTTTTACAACTTAAGCACCGTTGCATTACTATTTAACGAGGAAACAGCAAACGCGGCCGACACGCAACATCGTTAGCGATTGATAGCTAGTAGGAGTTCAGAACAGTCACCGCCATTCTCATTCCCTGAGGCGTGCGTTAAAAAATAAACAAAGCTTGCACTTTTGCATGTTTACATCACCTATTAAATCCTTAGAATCTTTTTTTTTTCGTGGCGCAGGCATTACTCCAATTTTGTGTGTGCGTGCGCAGACAGATGGGAGGCCATTTTGCGCTTAGCTGGCTCAGATGCAGTTTATGCTTCCCACTTAAACAAGACGTGAATGAAATATTTGGAGCAAGGTGGTGACGGGGTTAAACGCGTCCAGATTTTGCTCAACGTCCTCCTCGACCAATCACGTCACTTCGGCAGGTTTGGTGTGGACTTGATAATTTTGGAATATTATCTCATTTACTCCCAGCCATTTTTCACAGAAGCAATCTAGTTAGCTCCCGGCTGTTTTACTGGATTTTGACTGATATAATATTATATCATATATTTAAAATAGAACGTATTTACACGTTTTTTGGGAGCAAATAAGTTATTGAGTTGCTATGTTAGTCCTACGTATCATTCCAATTATGTAAAGAAAATGATTAGGCCTACTTATGTTGTACATAGTAACTGACAGGGTAAGACCCAGTGCAACTAAGCCATGTCTGCCATCTAGTGGTGAATGGTGATATTACAACTTCAAACTAGTCAACTCCTGCTTACTTGCGATTTGGCATCAGCGGATCTTCAAATTTGTAGATTTTTTTTTTAAATTCATCAGACGTTTTCTTGATGATTTTTCGAATATTTTATATTTTTTCGTATTCCCTCCAATTTTTTTATTTTTTATTTTGAAAAACATTTTTTTCGCACGGGAATCGAGGACAGGAAGTTGCTGTCGTCTTCCGAGCGAGGGCAGGCAGCAAAACGAAACGGCGGCAAGCGGCCTCTTGTCGCCTGACACTTTTTTTTCCCCCCAACATTCTTCATTTGCTCGCTGTCATCTTTGTCGTCTTGTTCCGATTCCTCCCTCCATTTTGCATCCCTCGCTCCCCTATCCCTGCTTCTTTTCCTTCTTTCTTTCTCTCACTCCCTTGTAATCTTGATGCCACTTTTCTGTCTTCTCTTTTTATCCTGCGCTCGCTTGTAAACGTGATGGATGGCTCAATCCCGCATCACGTGCGACACTTGTCGTACCAGCACACGTACGCACATGCACACACTCAAGCAAACTCTCACAGCCACACTCTCAATTCAACTTTATTTATAAAGCACTTTAAAAAAAACAACTGCAGCAGTTTTTTTTTTAAAAAAGTGCTGTACATAAGTCTAAACTCACTCTCACACATGTCAAAACAATTTCCAAGGGGCTTTATTGTGCCGCCATTTTTTTCTGAAGTAACAAAATATTCGGGGAAAAAAAAAAAGAGGAAAAATGTTGTTCATCCTGAAACCGAATTTAACATGGCAACAAACAACAATGCGTATTCACAGTGGACACTATTCAGACATGTAAAGGAAGCTGACACATACTCAACGTAACATTTCAAAATAAAAGTTAACCAAATACAGTAATACATTGACGGCAATGCAAATAGCCTAAGCTGACTTTTACTTTGAAATTGGCCCACGTCGTGGCGTGATGGCTAACTTGGCTTCCCTTTTAGACGTTTAGGCTTTCTATATCGTAGTTTTGATCAACATTGTAGTTGCGACCAACATCAACACAACACTATCCCGAACTCTTATTCAATCGCTAGTTTAGGACGCTAAGAAACCGCTAATTCATTTCGCCGTCATTGTATGAGACGGCAGAAGTCTCCGACCTAAGTTGCTAGCAGCTAGCTTGTTAGCATTACCTACGAGTGCCTGGCTGGTAGAAGTTTTAATACTTTTTCAATATTCTGGACCAGGACAACTTTGTAATTCACTCTCCGTGTTTAAAGGAAGGGAATGTGCCTTAAATTGCACTTTGAGGTATTTTCATTATTCATAAAAACAAAACAAAACAAAAAACAGGCAGTACTTCCATCCATCCATTTTCTTGACCGCTTATTCCTCACAAGGGTCGCGGGGGCTGCTGGAGCCTATCTCAGCTGGCTTTGGGCAGTAGGCGGGGAATATCCTGGACCGGTTGCCAGCCAATCGCAGGGCCAGGTAGTACTTCTTCATTTATTTTATGAAACACTTTTTCCCATTAAAAAAACAACAACTCAACTCAAAATGTCAAACATAGCCGTTTATATTTTAGGAATACAACTTTAACCCATTAACACATTTTACACATGGACCATGTATAAAACAAGAATGCTTCTGCCTCATATTGCACTTAAAGCTAAGTTCCTAAATCCAAAAGGGCTATATTAGACATTTTAAATGTTATTTGTTTATTTCAATGGGTAAAACATACTTTACAAAATAAAATGAAAACAAAATATCATCTTTTTTGTTTTCGTTTGCTGTCTTTTGTGATCCGTTGCACCACTATTACTCAGTGAGCTTTTTTTATGAGGGAATTTCTCCCCCTTCATTGTTTTGACTGTCCATTTCCCTAGAAATAGTTTTGAACTATGTGTAAAAGGGTTCGCGTTGAGTAAAGATCTGACCGCAACCCTCAAAGCATCATTTTCTTGCTTATATTGTCGATTGTTTATCCACATCAACTTCAATTACACTAATATGCGAACTCATTTTTAAAATGTGGGAGGCAAAGATTGGATATGCTAACCAGTAGTGGTTAGCGCACGCTGCCTGCTTGAGAGCTTATAGTTCGCAAATGAAAATATTTTAAAACTGAGAAATGTTCAACAAAAGGCAGTTTTGTGTCCGCATTTCCCCTCCTTTTCTTATTTCTTCTTCTTTCTTATTGCTTATTATTGTGATTGTGATTCCCTGTGCGGGAGCGGCATCCAGCTGCTCCGAAGCTCATTTCCCTCGCAGGCGCCCGCTGAATAGCTCACATTGAGGAACAATGGCCGCAGCCAGCGTGGCGCAAACCAACCACGACATTAATAATCTCTGACTTGTGCACGTGTCGTGTGCACGCGTGTGTGGATGTTGTGCTACGGCAGAAAAGACAGAGGGAAAGCAGGAAGTGGACAGCCAATCGGAGGGCAAGCTGGTGGTCATGTGAGCGCGCAAATCAAAGTGACTGACTAGCATCAGGTGGATTATGTGATGACATGCGACATAATGCTGGACAACGTGCAATGGGATTCTATGTTTACATTGGTGCTAATCTGCATCAGATCCGGATCCGTGTAGTTTTTGATGACAAACAAGCAGTCCCAAAATGGCTGCCGATTTTGCCCACCATGACTAACATTCATGTCATCTGTGAATAAAACAAATTTCAATTCCTGATATCATTCGTATGTAAAATGAACAATGTGGGCTCTAACATTGACCCCTGTGGCACACCAACATGTTGTCTTCTCCCTCACTTGCCAAAGCTTTTCGAAAATAGACAACGACTGAACTGATTCAAGGGGACGGACTCCGATTAGTCTGTTCACAGGCGCAAGCTGGCCGAGCACAAAGTGTCGAATCTCCACGGTGAACTCGTTATCAGGCTCGAAAGTGTCAGCGTCAGTGCCGGCGGACGCGTTTCCTCAGCACGCTTGTCGCCGAGGTTGTTTTGGAAGCACTTCGGATTGCAAGCCAGGCGCTCACGCTTGCATCACTCGCCTCGCAGACGTTAACGCGATCAGCATGGTCAACTTCCAGCTGAGAGCAAATCTTTTTTGCTGTTTACGTCACCCGTGTCGAGCAAGTGGCACAATAAACGCACTAGTACAAATATGCCACATTAGACATTAAATATGACGCAAATGATACGTTAGGTGTGAAGAACTTCTTTACATGAATACACTATATCAGTTTTATATTAGTTTTATCAATGGGTAAACTACTGCAGCGAACCTGTGACCAGTAAACAAGAGGCGAGGGTTCGAATCCCACCTTAGGCTGGTTGCATTTCAGCTTTTCATTTATGATTCATTTACAATTGATCATTTGTAATTTTCACACAATTTATCTTTCATTATAATTCGATTAACACATTTATTACATTCAATTTAATGTTCAATGACACATTTTGGCTTTAATTTACTAAATATAACAAGGAGTATGAAATATTTTATTTGAAAGTAAGCTTCAATCAAGTGTCTTTTCCCAGTGATCAAAAATATTTTAGTTTCATGTAGAAATATTTTATCTTCTAGTTAGCACACGTTTTCCTCAAGGATTAGAGATTTTTTTCCCCACATCTAAATCTCAATTCTTAACTACTACTACTTTTGCTTAATACAGCAGAGATACACAAACAAAAGACCGACTAGCCAAAAGTTCAAGTTGTGACAGTCAGCTGTCAAATTTTGCCACAGGTGTCCCACGCGACAACAGGCGCATGCGCAATCAGGCGCAAACAATCAAATTGGCGGGAAAACTGTCACAAGTGCGCGTGACACAGGTGCGTGCGTTCCGAGTGTGTCGCTACCTGCTTGCTTTGCCCGGCTGCCGCTCCATCCCCGGCACCGGCTCCGACACCGGCAACCACGCCGAGCTCGGGCAGCCTCCTGCGGCTGAGCACCAGAAGGTAGACGAGCGCCCCGAGCCACACCAGCACCGCCGCGGCCACCGACGCGCGCCGACACGCGCGCTTCATTCCCGGCCGCAGAAGAAGAAGAAAAAGCGGCGGCGATGGTGGTGGTGGTCGCCCCCCGGAAGCCGAGCCGAGTCCGTCCGACGCCGCCACCGCGCGCTCATCCTGCCCTCGGCTCCACACGCGCCGGCAGAGGGAACGGGGGAAGCGAGCGCTCGCCACTTGGTGCTTCCTCCTCAACTCTGGCGAGGGAGCAGAGCGAGAGATTCCACTCAAACTACCAGCGCGCGTGCGCGTCAGCCGCTAAAAAACAGCGTGCGCGCGCGCGTTTACGTGATTCGGTGGGTGAGCGCGCCACCTGCCGACCAAACTGAATAAAGTACAATATAGAATATGCAAGAAAAATAAGGGCCAGTATTGCTCAGTATTTGTTTTGTTTGATTTTAATCATTGTTTACGCTCATTTGTAAATGACAAGTTTTAATGCATGAATCCCCATTTTGTTCATTTTTCATTTTAGTTTACAGGTCGTTGCCATATTCAGGCGTTTGATCGCGAAAGGCGCTCCTCTGCTGCCATCTAGTGCGCTCCAAAGGAACGACATCGCTTCAGTTTGTGCAGGGACGTTTGGACTTCAAACGGTTCTCAAATCCACCACTATTGAGATTATTAAACAACAAATGTGCCAATGAATTTGTCCAAGCCACAATGAAATCAATTGAAATTTCATTAACATGGGACAATTTGTGTCTGGAATATGCTAAATTGCGATGCAACAGTGGGAACTAATGCAAATTAGATCTTGGTCACAGCAAACCACATTGTTTCATCCAGTTTATTTCCTCATCAGAAAACGCAACACAATAAAATTAAAAAGGAGAAAATAGGACAGATTTGTTCTTAATACGTTGAAACTACGCCACACTATGCTAGGGTGTAAGTAACTCAAACCGATGTAAGGTTAAATAAGTATTTGCTTTAAAAATGGTACAGAAAGATATTTTCTTTCTCTTCCATTTCTCATCAGCACTCAAAAAAAACCCAAAAGAGATCCCAACAACAAAAAAATCTGCAACGTTTTCTTTCTTCCTCCCTTTAGCGCTGCTGCGAATCGCCGCGGAGGACGAAGAGCTTCCAAAGGACGACGAGGACCGACTGGCGAGTTCCTCCTGCTTTCCCGCCGCTTCTCCGTCGAGTTGTGACGCCACAGGTAAACGCGTCCTTGTGCAAACGCGACAGCATCGTGTCCAAAAGCGCATCGCCGATTAAGAGTCACATGAGCTCGTTTGTGTGGATTTGGGCCGTCTTCTTTTGATGAGAGATTTTGTCTGATTGCTGCCAAATGTCAATGACGTTCTACCATGAAAATCTTCTAAATTTTTGCTGTTACACAAACTCTCACAAAGCCAAAAGAAGTCCGCCATGTTGGTTCCGAGAGGCAACTTTGTGCTCAATTTGTCATTTTCCATGGATTGTATTTGTAAACGCACACTCAGAAGAAAAGTGTTTCAATTAGCAAAATGAAATTTGGCAGACCCTCAAAAAAAAAAACGAAAAAAAAAAAACGAATGCCCAAAAAGACACAACAAGAGGCCATTTTAGGCCCAGTAATTGTCACGTGCGTCATCCTCATATCAGGATCCACAATTTGTCATTTTTCTAAAAGAAAACAAACGCTCGTCACTAAAGTCGTACGCTTGCTCGGCCGAACGACGCTCAATCGTGGCGCATTTAGATGCTAGCGTTAGCATTAGCCCGCGTCAAATTGAAACCCACCGAGGAAGAAACGCTTCGGGTTCACGCGCCAAAACAAGCAAACAACCCCCACAATCGGAAAAGTACAAACAACACCCCATCCATGAACTGTAAGCAATGAAACAACCCCCCAAAAAAATACAAAATAAAATAAGTTAACAAAAATCTTGGAGTAGGTCACGTGATTACTCGAGGTGCTTGGCAGCCGCGTTTCGGTGAACAACAAAAAAATTTGCGAAAAACATGCGAGGAGGAACTAGTGATAAACGTTTTTTTTTTTTTTTTGACTGATTCTTTTCTTCTTGTAAATATGTTAAGCCCAAATTCCTGTGGCCATTTAAAGTGTCTCTGATTAACCGCTAATAAATCTGAGATATTTTACTAGGTTTTCCTGACATTTTTTTTTCCTTCTTCCTAGAAGACGTCTTGTGGTTTTGTGCCACCAAATAGTGCTATTTGCAAGTGTCCGTTAAGTACTCATTCCTTGTCTAAGGCCCCACAGTTCCTGCGGTAGAAAAACGGCATCAAAACATGCTGCCGACCGTCAAGTCTTCGTTTGGTGACGAGCAGTGTTCGCGCCAAATTATATTGTACCTTTAGGAGGAACTAAGTACCGAGCAACGTGGGGGGAGGAAGGAGGAGGTTCTCGCATACACGCATTCACTCACGACACAGATGGGGATGTGTTCTCCTTGAGTCCATGCTCAAAAGTGGCGGCGGGGAAACGAGGCCGCTCGCCAAAGAACAAGTGAAGACGAGGAAGAGGAGGAGGAGGAGGAAGGCGGGTTCGACCTGAGAGAGAAGACGGCGAAAGTTCTGCGCAACTTCCTGTTGGTTAGGGAAACTCGTGCGAGTGGAAGAGAGACCAATTTTTCGGGGGGAGGGTTAAGGCGTCCGGGTCCAAAGTGGCTCCTCCTCCTCCTTGCCACGCGTTCCTCGCCGCCATCAGGAGCACTCCTCGCCGATGCGCTGGCACGAGCGGCCCACCTTGCGGTCCAGCTTGACCATCTTGAGGACGGCCTCCTCGCGCCCGCGCCCGAGATGGTCAAAGAGGCAGTCGTGCTGCTCGGGGAGCCGGTGCAGCATGCAGAACACGTAGCCTGAAACGCAAAAAAAAATAAAAAATTATGCTCAACTACAGACTGCAGGCACACGCAGTATTGAATGGCAGCTGTTATCATTTTTTTTTTTTTTCTTCTGTTGGTGCACCATCTAGTGGCCAAATAGTGGATGTCACTTGCTCAGTACTTTAGTGTTTTCATTTTTTATTTTAAAACAATACAGCACATTGAGCTTCCCAAAAACACAGGAAAGGAAGTTCTGAACGTCATAAAACACTTTGGCTGTTAGAACCTCTCACTCGGTTTTAGGTGTTCATCACTGAACCAGTAGAGAATTGAACCCTGTGGAACACCATACAAGAGTGAGTCAAGAGCAACCAGGGCTAACAAATGTTCTGTCAGCCAAATCTTAACTAAACTACTCATGAGCAGTACCGCTAACGACCACCTGGTGCTGCAATCGAGCTGACAGAATGCCATGGACATGGTTCACCGCATACAATAGTAGATACCTGATACTAATAGTAGTAGAAACTGTATATTCTTTTATGAGTAGACCCCCCAAAAAATCATGTGTCTTTTGATTTGTTTTGGGTTACATGAAATTTAGTTGACAAAATGTGATCGCGTGTACTGACCACAGCGACAGGAGCCGAGTTCCTGCTGCACCAACTCCAGCTTGCTTTGGCAGCTGTAGCAGCGCCGGCGGTTCTTCTGCTTGGGCGTGCCGACCGCCTCCTCTTCCTCGCCACCGCCATCTTCTTTCGCCTCGGCCCGCGGCCGCTTCTTTGGCGTGGCCTCGCTCTCCGGCACGGCGGCTTGTGAGAGAAGAAGGGAGGAGTTAAGTGCGGATTTGCGGGGCAGGGGGTCGGCGCATCGGAGGCGGAGAGCTTACCCGACTCTCGGGGGCGTTTTGTGGGCGTGCGCGTCGTACCCTGCGCCGTCACTGTCGATGACGCACCTGAAAGAAGACGCGTATTTTATGCACATTATGTTTCAAATCCTATTTTTATGTCGAGGGTTCTCTTCTGGTGCGTTCGCTTACCCTCCCTGGAAGCGGCGAACAACGGCGAGGGTTCCTCGGCAGCCGGCGGCTCCGTGGTAGTGGGCGGGGACAAAGATGGCGACGATATAGATGGACTGTTGTTGGCGGGGGTGGCGCTGGCGGTGGCTGCGGTCGTCTCACTACCGCTGCTGCTACTAGTGAAGACTGTCGACTGGCTGTCCTCGCCCGGCTGCTTCTTCTGGATGTCTGCAGCATGGAAGAAGGAGGGGGGGGGGGGGTAGTGTTATTCTTTTCATTTTCACTTCAAAATAACTTTTAAGACATTTTCCAGAAACTGATGACTTCTCAGAAGGACTAAAAGTGAGCAATATTCCAGATATTGAAAGTTTGAAACATTTTAAAGTGATATCAGCTTGCACCAAAGTACCGTTTTCTCTTCCTAAATGTTCTATAGAACAATGAGATCCTCAACAGGTGTTCCTAATATTATGACAAGTGTATGAGGTTGATATAAACTTACCAGCAAAACACTTGGAACACAGATTCATGGTCTTACTGGACCTGTACACATACATAAAAAAAATATATATTGTTAGTATCGGTATTTGTTTTCCCTGACACCATAATTGTGCGTACTAAAATGTCTCAAGGACGACTGCCCGACATGGAACAGGAAGTCGGACATTTTGGTTTGAAGCAGCCATTTTAGGGTGAATTTCCGCTCTTATAAAAACAAAACGTACTCCTACTAACATGAGACGGAATGCTGAAAACGCACAGACACAAACTCACTAAAATGACACGTTCTTTTTTTTAAACTCTGGTGAAAACAGGCTACGCAGCTTATTATTTTTAATTTTCAAGATTTCTATAAAAAGGTAATGTATAAATTTAGCCCATGGGAACGCTCCCTTGTGGTTGCAGTTGACATCTTGTGTGTCACCTGACATTGACAGGTGTGCTGTCAGTTCAACTGACACATACCCCAGATCAGAGGCAGCGGGACTGTCTTTTTTTTCCTCTCTTTTTTTTCTCTTCAGTCCTATAAAAAGATCATATGGACTCCCAAAAATGAATGAATTCAACTGAGGGTCCACCCAGCAGCCGCTTGGGGGCACACTTGCACGGTTTCCCCCCTCTAGATGGATTGCTATGATATGCTGCCATGTATTTACAGCATTTTATTATTTCAAAGCTGGATTGGTTGACATCTGGTCATGATTCCCACACATCATTTGAATAATTCAGAAAAGCGGAAGAAAGGCTCAAACTGTTGTTTGATGACGTAGCAGGCTGTGAATCATATCCGGTATGCAACTTACTGTAACCGTACATCCACTTTGACGTGACACATGATTTTTTTCTTTTTCTTAAAGTAGTCAAATGAAGGGAAAGATATTTATAACCTCGATATGAAGTCAAGTGAGCAATTTCAATCCCAAATCCAAAGAAGTTGTCGTTGAGACCAGCAACAGGGTTGCCTTTTAAAGGAACCTGCTGCTGCCAATAAATCATCTTCTGCGTGGGCACGTCACCTCGCAAATGTCTTCAAACGCCACCCAACAAAAAAGCCGTCCAGCGGCCAACCGGGCCCAAAAGTTGCTAAACGGCTGACACCGGGCCGCTTTTCAGCAAGCAGACAGGCAGGAGGTTTATTTATTAGCCAAGTTCCCAACCCCCCACCATCGGCCTGCTCAACGGAACAACAACAATGGGCGACTTGAGTCCGTTGGAATGATTTCATCGGCTCACTTCGGTCACATTGCGAGGCGACCGAGTGGTTCGAACTTACCCCCAAAAGCCGCAAGGACACCGGGGAGGGAGGCCGGGCGGCTTGCTTCGCTCGCTGGTGTCGCCCATGGCGGCCGGCCGCAAGAGGCTACGCGAGGCCGGGGATGAGTCTGCGGCCTGCTCGCTCGCTGGAGCCTACCAACAAAAAAAAATTAAAGAAAAAAATCAAAGAAAAAAAAAACGAAAATGCGACGCGAACGAGAACAAAACGTGCTCGCCCGGTTAAACAATCCAGTGGAGGAAAAAATGTGAGCCGTAAAAATGTGGGTCTCGCTTTGAATCGCCAAAACGACTCCGTTTGAAAGAGCAATAATTGAAAGGCACTCAATGCAATCAGCTGGACGTGTGGACGTTCGAAACGACCACCAAGCCAGGGGAAGGGGTCATCCGTGTTCAAACACAATTCGTCGAAAAACTACAGCCCTTCCGTCGAGTGGCCAAAAAAAAAAAAAAACGATTTAAAGAGACGTTGAAGTCGTGGGAGGGCGTTTGCCGAGAGGAGATAAATAGACTCGGCGAGGCCGGCCCAAGCGGTCGGGGACAACCCCTCTCGTAAAATGGTGTGAACCGAGCTGTGCCGGAAACGCGTCCAGCAAAAATGACAACACGAACAAGCCAACTACAAATGAGCCAATGTCAGGAAATAATGTGACATTTGTCGACTAAAAATGTCATTCAATTCAAACCAATTGGATCGTAAACTTGATCAAAGTGACAAAACTGCATATACGTTTAATTATTTAATAATAATTCTACTTTATAATTAACGTTTAAGCACCCTCTTTAGCAAGTTGATCCCATATTAAAATAAACAAAGCTAAATAATGTGCTTTAAGTTTAACAAGTGTTTTCGTCTGCTATATTTTGAAAAAAAAAATAAAAAATACAAAATGTTCATTAGTAACCACCGACAAGGCTGTACTATAAATATAGATGAGGTATTTTTGATGATCATTCTGCTGACAATAAGTATGAGTAACATTATTGACAATAAATTTAATTTGACACTCAGGAGGATACAAACAAAACAAAACCATCTTTTATGCTTTGGACAGCAGCCGAGCAGGAAAGCAAACATCAAACAAGCATATTTCCATCAGACCGATACAGTAGAAGAAAGGCCTCCCTTCATGTATTATTATCAACAAAAAAAAAAAAAAACTCAAGAACAGTGAGATTTTGCTAAAATCCTCAGGATGGCACTGTTGATCAAAATCTCATGGTTCCTAATAAATAGGTGAGATTCAGAAAAGAGATTTATCCACAACTAATCGATTATCAAATTAACGGAAAACTGTTCTGATAATCGATTTCAGCTTCTCAACAGTTAAATATTGTCCGATTTAACTAGTAATGCTGCATCAAAACAAGATGCGCAGTCTCTTTTACTTTGGAAAACATTGAGCAGCATTTTTTTTTTTTGCAGATTTTCTGACTTGTTATGGACTGAAGCAGTAACCAAATCAAAATCGGTTTGTTGGCAATTTGAAATCACGTCCTAATTTTTACCGACGGTATGAAAAAGTACAAATTCAAAAAAGCTTAATTGCTTATTAGTTGCGGTTCAGAACAAAAGATATTTACATGTGCTAATAAGACAAAAATAAACTATTCCAGAGTGCAAAAAAAAAAACCAAATGGCAACTGTCACACGCAACACGCACACAAGTTCATTTAACATACTAGTAGCTCCAGTACTTTGTCAGTCAAAAGACCCCAGATGCAAGCTTTAACTTCCGCAACTCGAGTCTTGTAAAGTGCCAATAAGCAGCTGCTCGTGTCATGTCAAGTTTGTTATTTTTGCGCAAAGGATTTGGTCTGAGCTCCCTCAGCCCCAACTGCCATCAGCTTATTGCTTTCCTCGTCAGCAGGTGCGTGATTTTTTTTTTCTTCTATTGTCAATGGAGATCTCAGTCACTCTCGTGCACACAGCTTAGTCACCGAACACTTAAGTGGGGGAGCTGGTTGAGTATGCAAATGCATCATCGTGGGATTTAAAGTCATTTGCATACAAACGCGTTGCAAAAATAGCCGCCTGTTTTCTTCAAAATAGATCACATTTGTTAGGAAGTCGGAGCCGAAGCCGGAGTCGACGAAGTCACAAAAAAAAAAAAAACGTTATCAAACGAGTCAGGAAGACCTCGAAAAGGCGTGTGGAGGCGACGACAGAGCAGCACGGGTTACGACGGAGAGACGACGGCGGCGGCGGCTGTGCAAAAAAAAAAAAAAAGACATCAGTCCTCCCAGTGGCCTCCAGCAGGGGGCGCGCTAGCGGTGATTGGCCTGCGAGGACGCGGAAGACGGGTTGGAGGGCAGCAGGCTGTGCGTGCGAGACGGCCGCTGAGGTCGCGGCGGCTGCGAGGGGGAGGAAGCGGCCGAATCCGAGGTGGAGTCCGGGCCCGGGCTGCCTTCCTTCACGTCCGTATCCGACTGGGCCGGGCACTCAAAGTGGACGCAGTGGAAGACCTGGGGGGCGGGGGGGGGACGCTCGCGTCATTCAACTTTCATCCGTCTTTTCGAGCACTCAAAAGTCATGTTTGAGACGGAGGGAGGGTGCGGCTCACCTCGTTGGCGGTGTTGTGCGTGCCCACGATGCGGATGAAGGAGGCGGGCTGCTTGTCGAACTTGAGGCTCTGCCAGGATCTGGCGCACAAAGGGAGGTCACGTCGACACCGTTAAGGACACAAAAGCCGGCAAACGCCACGCCCGCCTTTTCGATCGCCTCACCGACACGTCACTCGGGTGCGGTCCACCACTTTGGTCCACTGCTGCTGATTGGTGGACACCTCAATGTAGTAACTGTACGAGCGCTCGTCGCAGTCCCACAGCAGGAGCCTGGCAAGGAAGTTAAACCGTTGAGCAAGACTTTTCTGAGGTATTCTCCCAAAAAGGGACAAAGTGCGAACTTTAGGCGGGTTATGTTTTGTTTTTTTGTTTTTTTAGCAATAGAACACAATATTCTGTGGGCCTTGCAAAATCAGTCAAAATAACTACTTAAGTGTTTATGGATTACAGTTTTGCCATTTGCTTTGTTTATACGTGTTGTTCTCAGTTTTAGAAACACAAAAACATCTATGCTAATTGCCATTAGCCCATCTATAGTTTGTTATTGCAGATTAGCATTATGCTAGCTCCATTTTGTTATTAAATGGTTTGGTCATTTCTTTAGTGTGTTTAGATATTTCATGTTGAATTTACAATGTGTAAACTTGAATGTACTGCACGTGAGAAGCACGTTTTGTCTGCTACTTGAAGAGATGATGGCAGATTTTCACCTCTTTCGGAACATGTGCCCCACGTTGCTAACTGCAACCAGAACGCTTACCCACCCATCCGTCGATTAGCGGCTCACCTTAAGGAGCCGATGCAGTAGGGCTGAGCCAGCTGGATGACGATGGCGCCCGAGCCCAGCTGGTGGCAGGTGTAGCCCGAGTCCCAGTCGTAGTTGCGCGTGTCGCCGTTGAGCAAGGCGTTGCGGCTGCGACTCACGCCCTCGACCACGCTGGCGCACGACGCCACCGTGGCCACGTTCTCGGTGGGGACTGCGCGCACGGGGACGTCAGATACGAAAGATGCGAATGAGCGAGCGAGCGTTCCCCCCGCAACTCACCCAGCAGTCCTTGCTCCAGCGTGAAGGTGCGGTTGGTGAACATGCACTCAAAGGCCACCAGATGGAAGACCTTGTTGACCGTGTTGTGCGTTCCCACGATGCGAACATACCTGGAAAATAGTGTTACTTTCGTCAACGAAAACTAAACACAAATCATTTCGTCAACACACATTTTTCACCGGACGAAAACCAATCACAGTTCACCTGTTTTCTAGGTTTGGTCATGTGACGTGTGCAAGCTGAGCTGTGATTGGTTACCTGAGCCCTTGTGATGTCATTTTCAGTCGACAGCAAGTTGCAAAATGTGTTTTTAAAAGGTACTACTTGTACGTGAAAAATAATGAAAGAATAAAATTAATTCTAGACAAAATATTAATGTTTGACTGCCAAAAATGGCTAAATAAGGAAAGTATCTCTTTAATACTTATGTAAAACAAAAACGGCGTCAGCGTGGTTACAAGAGCAAAAACGAGTCCAGCATCACATGAGGCGGAAAACGGGCTTGCCTGCACACTCTGGGCGTGAAGAAGAGATTCTGCCAGGAACGGCACAAATACTTGGAATGGTCCACCACGCGAACCCAGTCCAGCTCATCCATGGAAACCTCAATGTAGTAAGAATACGAGCTGCCGGCAAAACAAGACAGCTTGGATCAGATTGTGCGCAAAATGACGACGCGCGATGGAGCGGCGGGCGGAACGTTACCGGCTGTCTCTGTCCCACAGCAGCAGCCGCACGTGGTTGATGATGGACGGCTGGCCCAGTTTGACCTGGATGCCGGCCCGCCCGTCCTCCTCGATGGGGTGCCGGGAGAAGCCGTGGTCCAAGTCGTAGTTCTGCGTGTCCCCGTCCAGCAGCGCCGACTTCAGCTCGCCTTTGGTCACCTGAGCGCCGTGCTTCATGGTGGCGATGTTCTCCTCCGGAACTGGAAGACGACAACAACCGCCGAATGACTTCAAGAACTGCCCAGGTATGTTTTATTTATTTATTTTTTTGGGTCCAGGAACCTCCCACGTCTCTTACCTCATCTCATTCTCAATAAATAACGGCCGTGCTATAAAAAACATGCCGGCTATATTTAAGAGTAAATAAGGTATTTCTATCCCGCGGATTTCATTTATTGCGCGGATGGTCTGGAATGTAAACACCTCATATTTCATGTCATAGATCTCATTTCCCACTTCTCATCTCATGCCCGTCCCGCATCTAGTTTCATGCATTATGTTTCACATCTGATTTGAAGTTTTAGTCAGAATTAATCAAACAATTCCCATAGTTAACTTCAGATTAATCGTAAATTAGTTGCACATTATCTGTATTACATTTTCAATGAATTTTTTTTTCTTTATGTTTTTAAAAGGCTTGTTAACTCCCAAAAACGCATAAATACGTTCTATTTTAAATATAACTAGTGTCCCAAAGACGTATTTATACGTTATTGTTTTTTTTAATGGGGGTTTTTAATGCACGAGCACACAGAAGGCTTTGATGCAGCCTCTGAACTGAAGAGAACGGTTGAAGCAATGGTAGTTATTAAAAAAAATGGTCAGAAGGTGGCAGCAGAGTATAAGAGATCAACCAAGGTCATATTGCAACAAGCTGTTTTCTCCACACTTTTAGACAGATTTGTGAATAATGATGAAACTTAGCTATATTCTAATGCTAATTGCTGCAAAACGGAAACATACTTTTTTTTTGCTGATGAAAGAAGAGACTCAAATCTTTCTTTTGGTAGGGCTCCATGTTTTTATAGCAATAGAACACAATATTCTGTGGGCCTTGTCATTTAACGTTTATGGCTGCACACATCCTGATTTTATTCAACGTTTTTGCCGATCAAAGAGTTAACGCGCTAATTTTCGACGCCCCTAGCCATATCTTATCCAAGCCTCACATCTCGGATCTCAAGTCATTATCTCTCCGCCCACGTCACCCACACGCAAGCAACAACAGAAAGAGCACTGACTGAGCATGCCGCGGAAGTTGAGGTCCATGTTGCGGCTCTCCGAGCGCAGCTTGATGGCGTCCAGCAGGTGGTCGGGGCTGAGGAGGCCCGAGGGCCGCACCACGTTCAGCATCTCCGTCAGCGTCATGAGCGGCAGCCGCACGGCCGCCATCACCTCCCGCGTCTCGCTGCTGTCGCCGCGCTGCCGGCACCAGCGGCACAGCGCCTGGAAGATCTCGCGCTCGCCGGCGGCAAACGAATCGCGCCGCACTACCATCAGCAGCGCCGTCTGTCGACGCAGAAAAAAAAAAGCGTCAACCCGCCCCCCCAGACGTCGGATGCGGCCCGGGTTCCCGCGCCCCTCACCTTGGAGAGTGTGAGGAAGCCGTCCGAGTTGAGGACGTCGGGCGCGTGCTTGTCCATGTAGGAGCAGCAGGCGGCGCTCAGCGCGCTCAGCGAGTACAGGCTGGCCACGTCGAAGACCAGGCACACGTTGCCGGTGTGCAGGACGGTGCGCAGGAAGTCCGAGGTGGAGTCCTCCAGCGGCTGCAGGCCGTAGCGGTGGGCCAGGCCCAGGAAGTCGAGCAGCACCTCCTCACGGGCAGAGCTGAGGCTGGCGCGGCCCGTGTATAAATAGCGCAGCAACATGGAGAAAGCCTCCGCCCGCGTCTCCTCAAGGCTCACCTCCGCCTGCGGCTGAGATTCCTTCATTCCGCCGTACAACAGCGCCCTGGTGGACACACAAAAACTTACATTTAATCCAAACAAGAGTACATAGATTTTCTTCCCAGCATTAACTTGCACACAAATAAGAGCTCGCCGGTCACGCGCGCTACCTGAAGTAGTGGCAACGTGCGGCCAGGATGACCCGATGCGCGGGGAAGCGCTTGCCCTCCACGATGAAGGTGACGTCGCTGTACTCCTCGCCCAGCGCCAGCGCGCCCAGCTGCTCCGACAGCAGGTGGATGTGGTCGATCTCCGACACGGAGGCCTGCTGCCGCAGGGGCTGGCTGTTGTTGCTCATGCTGGTGCTGGGGGCCGCCTGTCAACGGTGATGCAGACAACAAGAAGCTAATGGAGAACAAGTCAGCAATCGGACCAGGCTATCGTGAGTCGGACTTTTGTTTTCTTCAAAATAATTATATGGCCTTTGTGGTTCAAAGCGTATCCCCTGCTGACTTGCACTTCTTAGATGAACAACATGGTTGCAAACAGAGAGGAGCTTTGAGGTGCAACAATTAAATGACTAATCAGTTATAGAATATATAACTACATATTTTTTCTTAACTAATTCCTTATTTTTTTAAGAGACCTTGTCCAAATGGTGGGAAGCATAAAATTTTCTAACGAAAACCTATTTACATCTGTGGAAGTTAACACTCGCATGCTTGATACCAGAAGAAATAAAACAAATATCATAAGGGGACCAGTTCAGGGTGCACCCTGCCTACTGCCCGCACCCAGCTGGGATAGGCTCAAGCACCCCTCGCGACCCTTGTGAGGAAGCGGTCAAGAAAATGGATGCATGGATCATAAGGTGAAGGAAGCCAAACTTGTTTTGAACGCATTGATGTCTCTGTATTTGGATAAGTAAAGTTAAGTGGAGTAATCGGCTAAAAGCGGAATTCAGATTTTTGCGTGGTGGAAAAAAAAGCGTGGATTTATTTGAAGACCATCCGGCCACTCCCACTTTTAATGATAAATCGTAACAACCTGTGGTTAAGGAATGATCTAAAATCAGCAGAGGTTCGTCTTTTGGTCTTACTCTCTGGCAGACTTTGACGTTGTCCCTCGTCGTTTGTCGGACATTTATTTGAAAGCCCGATGACGCGCCATGTGCCAAAAGCCATTTTCCACCCATTCCCTCGAGTTTGACTCACCAAGCAGCGCGCAGACAAACACTTCGAGTCCTCAAAGACGCGTCCAAAAAGAGAAAAAGAACAAAAATCGCTCGATTATCCTCCGCGTTGAAAAAAACCCCTCCAAACATCCAATGGGGTATATGCCACGGAAGAGGCGGGACTGTTTTTGCACATGAGCTTTGATTCCGGTTCCGGTTCGCGACGTGTGGGTTTGTCAAGACGCGATCGGTGACCCCTCCACGATCGGTGACCCGCATGCGCAGAAGATTGTAAACGCGGATTTGTCACTATGTTGCAAATTATACAACAAATAATGCAAGTCATCCTAAATGAGGGTTTTTACTGCCACACTTCAAATTGTAATTGCTTTTTATTACATAGATTGTTAAACAAACTGACACAAATAACAGTAACTAATACTTTATTGGCACAATTAAGTTATAAGACATTTTTTCAGAAATGTTTTTGAAAGAGTTCTGCCCTCAGTGAATTCAAATGGCTTCTGCTAGGCTTCTTTTTTCTTTTTTCTTTTTTGCATGTGTGCATGCGTGTATGATTCTGTATCAGAAACCATGAAAAGAACATGAAAATGAAGTGGCATCTTTATATTTAAACACCTTAAAGAGGCCCTACAGTTACATTATTTTCTTAAAAAAATTTGAGTTGAAATGCAGGCGATTAGGCTCCTAATCTGATAATGACGATGGTGGGAAAAGTGCTTCTCATCCCATTCACCAGTAAAAAAGTACCTAACTTTGCCGATTCATTCATAAACACTAATAGTAGATGCTTCACCACAACATAAAACAAAATGGATTGATTTCTTAAACCAAGTACTGCTTTAGGCATAGAAAATATTGAGAGATGTGAAATTGGAAACAAAAAACAAAAACACATACACAAAAACGGCAAATTACATGTGGCAGGCACAGGACTATGATCCCCCACTGATTTTGAGTATAGTTCACATGGCATGGAAGCTGTTGAGATAAAATGCACATTTGTATGTATAAAAATTAATAGAAAATATTGAGATGTGAAATGGAAGAGGCGTATCTGCACAACACTTTCATCCCAGCATGATTTTCAGTTTTTACGTCACATGACCTGGAAGTTATTGAGCTAAAATGATCATTTTTATGGATAAAATTCATAGAAAATATTGAGCGATGCGAACAAGAGACGTATCTTGTGTGGCAGGTCCAGCACTAGTATCCTACACTGATTTTGAGTCCATGTGATCCAAAGAATTTTTTCACTTGACTACGAGATGCAGCATGCAATAAATGTACCTTGGCGGATCATGTGCACACAAACTAATGCATGAAGCCGTATTATTAATAAAACAGGTCCCGCTGTGTTACTCACTAGTCACTAGCACATATTTTTACTTCGGCATGACGTCATCATTATGCAAAAGAGTCAAGTGCTTTGTTGTCTCTGATGACAAACATTTTTTAGGGCTTTGCGACGAATGACCACAGTCCACTCATTTGGAATGGATGGTGTTGGGTTGGACCCGAGCTACAATATACCAGGCAGTAGGAGTATCTTCTCACTCAGATCTGCGGTGAGCTGACTCCCAAGATGCCTAGTAAGCAGAAGCTGAGGAAACGCCGAAACATACAGAAATTCCGAACACCTTACCAGAGATCCGAGCGAGCGCCGACGCCTAAACACGATGAAAAGGAGGAGCAGGAAGTGGAATCTGGGCAGATGCCGACGGTTCAGATGATGATGGGCTGTCTGACGGTCCCGCTTCAGCAGGTCAAAACTAATGCAGAATACCGGAAGGATGTTAGCCAGGCTGAAGCTGTCATGCTGCAGAAGGCCCCGGACCAGACTGAAGCTCTTGAAGAGCAAGATTTTGACACAACTGCAACTTACTTAGTAGACGAGACCATTGCGGCGCTTCTGGAGGCTCAGACCGGCTTGGCCACACCACTGGAAGACAAACCTGTAGATGGACCTGCAGCTGCAGCAAGGCAAGTAGGGGAAACAAGTGACACTGAAATGGATGTAAAGGAAGGAAGAGAACATGAGATGCTTGGATCAAACGAGTCAACTGAAGTGCTCCGAGAATGCAAAGCTATGCTTTCTGTAAATGATTGTACAACTGGATGCTTGGATGGCACCCCCACTGCACCTCAGGAGCAGGAAGTAACTCCATTACCTCAGGACCCTGGGAAAAATCTTGGATCTACTGTGAACGACACCAGTGCTGCACCTTTACGTCCTGCGCTTGAGACAAATGTTGGATCTCATATGGATGGAAGCTTAGATAAAGAAAGAGCTGCATTACCTCAGCAACTAGAGACTCATGTGGAATCGCTTATTGATGACACCTACACTGCATCTCAGGAGCAGGAAAGACCTCCATCACCCAAGGAGATAGAGACAAATGTCTTCAACCTTGCGGATGAGAGCTTTTCTGCACCTCAGGAGGACGAGACACTTTTGTCCACTCAAGAAGAGGATACAAAGTTCGACCCTCTGAAGGATGACGCATTTGCACTTGATGAGAACATGTCCAATGAAGCAACTCATGAAGATGACACTGATGATGCGACACCTGCAGGAATTCCAGAGACTGCAGTTGATGAAGATGACACAACCACAGCAATGCGAACAGAACCAACCTCTACAAATGATCGAGTGCACAAGGATGCGAAGCTTGTGGGCTCTCGCACAGGACTGACCTCTTTCAACATGAAACACCTGATGTTCAGAGTGTGGCTTCATTTTGGAAACTTGAGAATGCCACAGCAAGCCAGACCAATGACAAATGAAGATAAAAGTGGTTCACCTCCAGAGCAGGGAACGCTTGAAAAACCAATGGTGAATTGTACAACTGCAATGCTGACGGAGAAGCTCACGAATGCTGAAACTCGGAAGGAGGGAACACCTTACATACACTGTGAGATTGTGAGCGATGGAGCACCTCAGGGGGATACGACTGCTGACAAAGATGAGACATCCGCAGCATTTCAGGAGGACACAACACAAGTGGCACCCCAAGAAGACGAGTCAGTTGCTACTACTCAGGAGGAGGACCCAACTTTAGGATGGTGTAATATTGACATGAAGACAGAAACACTGGAGGAAGTGACGACTGCTTCTCACGAGGATGGCAACATTGTAGCACTGGTGGAGGAGGCACCCGACATGGCCCACGAGGAGAACACTACTGCTGCACATCCAGAAGATGAAATAAAGGAAACGCCTCATAGGGACGATGCCATCACTTTTGCTACATTGCCTTTGGAGAATGACACATCTGCAGGAACCCAAGACGAGGATCTAGCTTCACCTCACGGGCACTGCAAATCCAAAGCTCCAAAGGATGCCATAAATGCTACACTGGTGTTTGAGATGAATGTGGCACCGCTTGGAGAGGTGGAAGAGAACTATTTAACGCTTCCAATATCAGTTCAGGTTGATACCGGATCTGCAGAGAAGACACGTCCTTCAACACAAGAGGATCACACAATTGCAGCTCCTGTAGAGAAAGAGACAACTTTAGAAACTCAGAAGGTCGAGCTAAGAGTGGTACTTCAGTGGTATGGGAGACCATTACAACCAAAACAACGTGACACAAACAGTACCACACTTTTCGCGAACGCAGGATCTCAAGAGCATGAGACAACCTCAGAATCACAGAAGTTTCAAAATGTGGTTCTTCGGGAGGAGAAGACACCTCTAGAATGTCAAATGGTTGAGACAAATGTGGAGCCTCAGATAGAAGAGATACCCTCACAACCACTTAAAGATGATAGAACTACTTCACCACAGAATGATGACACAACCACAGATGTGCTGGATGATGACACAACTGCTCCGCCACAGAGGAAGGACAAAGACACACATCCCCTTGTAGATGATGCAACTACTGCACCCCAGGACGACGAAACAATGATAGAACCTGAGGAAATTATTGCACTTCAGGAGATTGAGACAATGGCAACCCACCAAAGGTACCCTGACATACCCTGGACCAATGAGACCAGCACTGCACCTCTGGAAGACGAAGAGCCATCAGCTGAGGAGCTGACAACGCTTGACCCTCAAGATAAGTTTACTGCACCTCCTCAGGAAGTTGAGACAAATCTTGCAGCTCACGTTTCACACCAGCTAGAAGAGATAGCCACAGTTGTTCAGGTGGAGGACACAACTGCAGAATCTCAGGAGGTTAAGGGATGGATGGAGGATGAGACACCAGTTGCACATCAGCTGGATGAGACATCTGCAGTTCGTCAGGAGGCGCATGCAACTGTTAAACCTCTGGGAGGACAAATGGTTCAGCGAGAAGTGGCACATTACGGGGATGGGACAACTGCAGTGCCTATTGAGGAGGGTGTGAGTGAAGCGCAGCAGGAGGAAACAACAAATTCATCTGAAAAAGCCGAGACTTACGCTCAAAATATCACCACTACTCAACTTAAAGAATGTGAGACTGCAGCGTCAATGGAGTTATCCACAAATGGTCTTGACCAAGCAACATCAGTAACACTTCAGGAGGGTACCACCGCTACTGCACCCGAAGCAAATGTGATAACTCTGGAAAGCAATTCAACCTCAGAATTTCAAAAAGTTGAGACAAATTCAGAACTCCAGGTGGATAACATAAGTCCACTGCCCCTGGAGGTAAGTACTTTTACATCAGTTCAGGTGGAAGAGGCGACGGCTCCTCTTGCTAGTGACCCAACTGTAACACCAAAGACCAATGACAAAACACCGCCTCATGAACATGAAAGAAATGCAGCACCTGGGGTGGTAAAGAAAGTTAAGTTCTATTTAAGCCCAGACACAAAGGTTCCATCTTATGATACAACTTGCTTGGAGGATGGTGCAAGTACAGCACCGCAGGAGGAGGGAACAATTGTGGCAGCTCAAATGGATGAAACCATTGATGAGCCACAGGGAAAGGAGACCACTACATCGGCTTTACAGGGTGGGGCACATGTTGAACCACAGGAGGATGAGATTAGTTTTGCTCCTCATGAAGATGAGACCACTACTTTGGCCCTGCAGACTGAGACTATTGATGAACCTCAGGTGGATATGACACTGGCTGTACCTCAGGAAGATGAGACCCAAATTTCACCTTTACGGGATGAGATGGGTATTGAACCACAGGAGTATGAGACTACTATTGTACCCCAGGAAGACGAGACTTCTACATCAGCTTTGCAGGATAAAATAACTGTTGAACCTCATCAGGATGAAACCACTGCTACACATGAGACCACAATCTCTACACCAGCTTTTCAAGACGAGGCAAACTTTCAACCTCAGGAACATGAGATAAGTGCTGCACCGCAAGAAGATGAGATAGCGACATTGGCTTTGCAAGATGAAACCACTGTTGCTCCTCACAAAAATGAGGCCGTTTCATCGTGTCTGCAGAATGAGACAAATGTTAAACATCAAGAGGATGAGACCGCCGCGCCGCAGGAAAATAAGATTTCAACATTCTATCTACGGATTGAGATGAATGTTGATTGTCGGGAAGCTGAGACTGTTGTACTTCAGGGTGGGGAGACGTTTTCCGCAGCACCAAAGGACCAGTCGTCTACATTATTGTTGCAGTATAAAAGAGATGTTGAATTCCATACGGATGAGACCACCGCAGCTCCTAAAGAAGATGGGACTATTAATGCACCTCAGAAAGATATTGTTGAACTCCACGAGGATGAGACCACTGCTGCCCCTGTGGACCATGAGGCCACTGCACCATTGTTTCAGGGTGAGACAAATGTTGAACCTCATGAAGGTGATACTACTTTTGCACCACGGGAAGATGAGACTACTGCTGTCCATCAGACATTTGAGACACCTACACCAGAAACAATTGCTGAACCCCATACTGATAAGACCACTGCTGCACCTCAGAAAGGTGGAACTTCCAAATTAACTTTACTGACTGAGACAAATGTTGAATCACAGAATGAGACAACTGAATTCCCAGAAGATGAGACCACTGCAGCAGCTTTGCAGGATGAGACAACTGTTGAACCTCAGGAGGACGAGACCACTGCAGCACCTGAGGAAGTTGAGTCCTTTACATCAGCTGTGCCGAATGAAGCAAATGTTGAACCTCGGGAAAATGGACATGAAGAGGAAGAGACGAACTCTGCATCTGAGGAGTACCTAACCATGTTCAATTAACTGAAGAAACTGAGGCATTGCTCACTCATCATGCAAGTAACTTGTTCTTGACGCTCAACCAAATGTAAATGCAGCCGGTGACTCAAAATATTTCTTAGGTGTGTTAAAAATATGCGTGTTACCAACCCTTTAGTGACTCAAAAATGTAAATAAAAATCATAAAATATTAATGCTGTGTTTTCAGTTATATAATTTATTTCAGTCATGTGCGGCAAATTTACAAATTTACATTAAACTCTGGCCATTTGCTATTCAAACTGGTAAACTGGTATTTTTCTGACCTGATGGTTTTTGAAGCAGATCTTGTCATTCATCCAAGTCATTGTCTTCTCAGGGCATTAAATCCATCACAACTGAACTGTTGTGATTGTATTAGAAGACATTTTGCTGTGTTATTTAGATTTAGATCCCATTTTGGTTGGCTAATCTATCTTGCATGTTTGGCTTTCATTTGGAGCAAAATAGAATGCACCGATGTTTGTGGTCTTCCTAAAACACAGTAGTTGCTTTAAAGTGAAGATTGATCTGTCTGCCTCTGCAGTTGAGTAAATGTACACCTTGTATGACTATTTTTGCGGGAAAGCTGCTGTTGTTTGTGGTGAGCATGTTGCAGGCGTCTCTCCGCTAACTGCTAACGAGCTGAGAGAGTGCATTGTTCTCTGACCCAAATTTGGTGACCTGGAACTGTGTAAAAAAAAAAACCAAAACATTCAACTGTCAAACTAGTTACGTACAATTAGCTAATTTGTGGATCAAAAGCAGATTGTGCTGACATTACAGCAAAGCTGAGAGTGGAACCTTAAAACAAATACAGAATATTCATGATTGTTTATTTAGAATGAGCGTTAAGTTTCTAAAGATGATCTTGAGAAAGGTCTGCATCAGTCATAATCACCAAGGTCTATCTGCTCAGCAAAAGGTACAAAGTATTCAACTGAAGGGAAAGAGTTGTTTGTGATTTATACCTCTCACAAAAATTTAAGGATTATTGTGTTGGGGTGAACTCTTCAGGATGAATGTAAAATGTACCATAACCTTGACACTGGGTGAACCTAATTTGACCTCTAAACCAAACCTTTTAAATATAAATCAACTTATCTTTAAATATACATCCACGTTGTTGTGAATGTCTCCATTCAGGTGCAGAGAGAACACCAAGATGAAGAAAAGTGTAGAGAAGTCAAACCTAAATTCACTTTCATGTTACGTTCATCTTGAAATTACCCAACAGCTCAATAGCGCTCTGTCTTTTTTTGTTTTTGTGAATCGTGTGTTTTAATGAATGACATTATCTATGTATGACTGAATAAAATAGTAAAATGGCTCATAATAGAAAATTAGTTTGGGGTATGTTTACATATTAAACTATGCATTTAGGCAATTAACATTTAAGGGAGTTTTCCAGGGAATTTTGAAAATTTTGTTCTCTGAGCAAAATACAGAAATTCTGTAAATATTTGGGAGTCTAAGTGTCACTAGTTTCATTAGGTCTTTTGTGTGTAGTAAACTTGATTTCCAGCAGATGACGCTACAGAACCTCACACAGAACAAAGAAGATGAAGCTCAAGGATTTGTGGGGAACATTTAAAACAAGTGTCTACTTTCTTTTAATATCCTCCAAAGCATTTAAAAACACGGTATGTTGGCCTTAAAGAAACATCTGCACCTAATTGGACTGTTAAGAGGGCACGAGGTGTGCTAAATATTATATTTGAGTAAGTATGTAAATGTAAGTTTGATTAATGAGTTGTTAATGAAGCTCAGGTGTTGTATGGTGAAGCTAATGCTAATAGCCGGGTAGCTAGTTAGTAGCAAGGTTGACGAGCTCGTACCTTGTCTTAGCCTTATTCAAACAAGAAACTTGATGGCTTCCAACTTCTTTAAACTTTGAAAACTTAGTTAGTTGGTAGATTCGTGTAACCGTGAAGTGTATGTGGCATTCAAATGAGGTTTATGGGCTGAAGTTAGACATGTATGTAGATAAATTTAGCTAATTTATTTCATGAATACCTAAGTTGTAACGGGACAAGCAAAAACATTTAGTTAATTTACCTTCAATCGTTTTGCCTTTTAATGACTGTCTTTAGCCTAATTGCCATTGTCTGCCTTTGAATTTTCACTTTTAGGGTTTCGCTTTTTTTTTGCCTTCACTTCAGCCTGCCAAACAGCCACATTTCAAAGGTAAGTTAAGTGTATTTACTATTTACTGTATTTATATGATTGTCTTTTTATGTAATTTTCACCCTGGGAATCAACTGCACCCATCAAACATAATCAAATAGCTTTTTGACTTAAAAAAAAAATGTTTTATTAAAAAAAAGAAAAGAATATAACTCACAGTTGCACAGAAATGAGTTGAGGACCCATATATCACCAAGTATCAATTTATCCTGGTTGTTATAAATGTGAGGTCGCTATTGACAATTCTGAACATCCGATATTTCCGAAATACAATGTAATTCAAATGCTTCCTTCACACGGCGAAATCTATGTATTGTATTGCTTTTGCCTGTGACTACCATACAAGTAGTCTCTATCAGCCTAATAAAGGCAGAATTTTTAATCCAGCTCTAGAATCGGACTGCATTAGGTTGTACAGGCTGGCCCATGTTTTTTTTTTTTTTTTTTTTGTGGTTATGTTTTAATGAGGATTAAAAAAAAAAAGGATTGACTAGTGAGTGACTGTGTGCGTACGTATGTGGGCATGCGCCCTTAGTCTACGACGGAATCACATTATGACATTTTAAGAATACAAATGACTCGTAATGAACCAATTTTGTGCTGTGGGTGTAAAAATATGTTTTCATACGTCGTAAGAAGGCATGCTCAGCTAGCACCATATTTACTGTTTTCATTTGATTTTTTTTTTTCCTTCACATTTATGCATGTTTATTCTGGGAAAAAAATCTGAAATGTGATTTTTTTTGCACTGTCCTCCTTTAGTCATGGAAAAACAATTTTATGTAACGACAATTATGTATTTATTTGTGAAAAAATGCTGTCTACACCAGTATATTTACGATTGTGCTGAACAGATTTGAGGATACAGACCTTAGATTTCGGATTGGATGTCATGAAAAGCAATAATCAAAATATTAAAATAACAGAAATGTGTAACTGTAATGAGTATAAAGCTGCTGCTGCTGTAATTGGTGAGTGTATTCTCCGTATGTCAGACCTATTTTCTCGCTTTGTTTGTGTTGCCACTCTTGAGTATGAACCCTGAAGCAGAGTCACACAGTGCTACTTGTCTCTTGCTCACCCGAGAGACGCGTTAAAACCCCACCACGCCCCCACCGTGCGCCTCAAACACATCCAGTGGCTTCATCACTTTTTATGGCCGAGGTCCCGCTCAGCATCAGGCAGCTCATCCAGCTGCTTAGAGGCGGCGGACGGATGGATGGCGCGGATAAATCTAATTCTGTTTTTCATCACCCCGGCTTCATTCTTCACAGCCTCTTTTTTTACGAGACAGGGCAGCAAACGTGGGTGGAGTTTTTTTTTTTTTTTTTTTTTTTTTTTAGATTTACAGCTGACAAATTGTGGCGACCATTAAAGCCAAGGGCCCGCCGCTAATGAACAGCCGCTGCAATCACGCAAGCGGCGGGGGGCTCCGTGGCACCTCATCGATCCTGTGTCAGCGTTGGGTGTGTGTGTTATATTCCGACTCTGACTCTGTCACTCCAGAGGACGCTCAGCATCGTGTTGTACTGTATTATGATCTAAACTCTACACAGCAGTCCACATTTAGCTCTGCAAAAAGGCAACAAAAGCCTTGCATGGTGTGAATGAATGCATTCAACCACCCGCCCACTCCGACCGACCCCCTCCGTCCTTGCGTTTTATTTATTTTTTCCCGGGCCCCGTGGGTATTGGCGTGCAGTCAGCAGGTCCCAGCTGTTGCTTGGCAGCGAGACGGAGTGCAGCAGGTTGTCATCAGACTGCTAGCATCCTCGTGGAAGAGAGGGGAGATGAGCGGCGTAATTAGCGGGGAATGAGGCCAGCGGCGAGCCAAGTGGTCCCCTGGGAAGGGAGGGTGTTGTGGTGCGTCCCTCACCCCCACCTGCGGAGCCTCAGGGACCCTGACACGCGTGGCTAATCTGCAGGGAGCTACCTGTTGGACTGGGCGCGAGACATTTAGAGTGCTAACGTTTTGACAAATTTTTCACGATCCTCAGTTTGTGACAAAATACCACAGTTACTAAAAGAAAGCGTTTATGTTCTTTGATAATCAATAGTAGAACATGCACAAAGGTTGGTTTCTTCAAAAACTCCGAAAAGTGGAGAAAATGAGCTTTGTGTGAAAGACATGACGTTGATGCTAATTAGGGCCCAAGCGGCGGCGGTGGTGCTGCTGCGAGGCCTCATTGTTTTTGAAGAAAGTCTTCTTCTTCTTCTTCTTCTTCGCAAACAATTGCATTTTTGAGACATAAACGTGAACGAAAACTCACCAAACTTTAAACACAAAGCGGGCCTGGCGAAAAATTTGATATTTTAAAGTTGCCATGCATGATAACAGAAAAATGGCTCCGTAACGCCCCCCTACATAGGTTTAACGGATCCCTGTCCCGCTACGATTGTCCTACGGCTACGAAAATTGTGTGGCACCTGTAGCACATCCAGATGAACAAAAAAGTATTTTGATAGGTGTACCCGAAAATAGACAGGAAGTGATGTATGAGTATTTGAATTTCCAATTTTGACCCATTTTTGCACATTTACAGGGGTTATACTTTTGCCCCCCTTCTCCTCCTTGATAAAACCTTTCCCACACAAGGCTTGTCAAAAACATTTTAGATGCTCCTTGTCCTATTTGGCAGTACCCCAACGTGCCACTACCCCAACGTACAAGTACCCCAACGTGGCCCTGGTTGCGAGGGCCCTGTATAGGCGTGAAAAAATAAATGGATTATTAAATATGCTGTCTCATCTTTAAATTATTTTTTTTTACTCACTTTGCTCGTGCAACTGTATCATATTCATTTTATTGTGGCTTGTGTCATTGTGTATTCCGTGTGTGTGTGTGCGTGCTTGCAGGTGTATGGCGGGCTCGTCGTGCTTCCATCTGCGTTTGCCACTGATGAGTAAAGCCATGAAATAGATCCAGCTGGAGATGCGCGGCCCGCTGCTCAAGCCTCCTGGGAAATCATCCACACCGTGTCCACTTCCTTTAGCACCCGGGAGAACTATCAATAAGTGGGTAATTGAATTTTAAGCACAAACACCGCTGTCAAATGAGCGTCTGCACGTGTGTGTGTGTGTGTGTGTGTGTGTGTGTGTGTGTGTGTGTGTGTGTGTGTGTGTGGGGGTGTGTGTGTGTGTGTGTGTGTGTGTGTGTGTGTGTGTGTGTGTGTGTGTGTGTGTGTGTGTGTGTGTGTGTGGGGGTGTGTGTGTGTGTGTATGGTGGTGGTGGCTGTTTAGTTGCATGAACACAGCGAGGCTGTTGTCGGGCCCTCTGGGGATGAGAGCAGGAGGGATGAATGTTTAATCCATTAAATAACAATTACGCCCTGTGATGCCACACAGTAGCTGTTGCGGGGGGGGAGAAAAGGAGGAAGGGAGGTGAAGCGCTCCTTCCAAATAACTTCCTTATAGCAAATGCACACAGTCGCAATTTTGCAAAGCACTTTTAGCTCACTTTAGCTCAACATGCAGTAGAGCAGATTAGGGATGCACGATAATACTAGGGTTGTAACTGGGGGCGTGAAAACCAAATAGAAAGAGAGGGTGAGGAGAGGATTTTATTGATATCTCTGATTCAAAGACAACCAGTAACGTTTTGCCAAAACAAAACGCTCAGGTTTTAAAAAAATGCAACAAAAAACTGCGAGGTTTCTGTCATGTCACCATGATGCACCGTCTGTCAATATGAGGTCGCGCGCATCATGACATCACAAATATGAAACACTACCATAGGCGAGGTTGAGTGGTTGAAGATTTGGGCCCAACCTGAGCCACAAATACCACGGATGGACCAATGTGGCATGTCTATTATTATCGGTGGATTTCTTTATTATCTGGTTTACTGTATGATATCAAATTGGTCTATAATTGCCGATAATTTTTTTGTTTACATTGAATGCTTAGTTGTTTATTCATCCTCCTGCTAACATCTTACCATCCTTCACCTTCCTGACAGACTGGGATAAAAATTAAACTATTCCATTTTGAGGCGTGCGACATGTCATGAGAAACGAATGCATAAAACGTCTCGACTGAACGTGTCGACTCGTAAACTCATCAGTGAGCAAATAATGCGGCGACTCGACTCAAGTGTGATGATGATGATGATGATGATGATGATATTTCATTTAGTTCACCTCAACGAGCAGGCAGCCAGAGAAGACGGCAGATGTTTTGCTGCCGTCGCCGACTTTTAGTGTGCTTTCGCTTTCACGTGGAACAATAATGTGCTCAACTCGAACACTTGGAGGCCTTCAGGGTGTTGAAGAACTCGTGATTAGTTTACACAACGCTGCTAATAAGGGGAGAAGATGTGATTATTCGACAAGCTGCTTATAAAAATAAATAAATAATAATAATAATGTAAATGAGATGTATTTTAATGTGAATCTAAACCCATACGATAGATTTGGTAGCCTGTTATAACAAGCAAATGGAAGTAAAATATTCTTTTTGTTTGTTCACTTTTCACAAAAATAAAAAAAGGACAGGCTCAAGTGTTGTGAGATTATCTCAAGGATGCAAGTCGACCTCATGATGATAAAAAGGAGTCTAAAAATGGTTGCGTGCAAAATTGGGTTTTTTGTCAACAACTTCTTCATATCAAGCCAGGATCGAATTCTTCTACTCGTTGCATTAGGTACAAACGGCATTTACGCAATTTTATTAATACAAAAAAAAAAGCAGACTTAGGTGGAAGTGTTTAGACTTCACATTCTTAAAAAGAGAATTGTTGAATCAATTTATGATTAAACAGAGAATTGTTGACCAACTTAGTGAAATTGGTAAAAGTGGTAACACACGATTGAATTAAATTAATCCAAAGTGATATATTAAGTTAATTAAATTAATCCAAAGTGATCTGACTTAAGATCAGTGAATGTCTGAAGCATTGTATTTGCTTTTTAATCTGTTGAAGAGGATAATTCAGTGTGATGACGAGCATGGAACTAAAAACGTATGTGATAGCAAAAAAAAATATATATATATTGTGTGACTCTTGAAAAATGAGTCAAAATGCACTGAAATGACTGGCAATGAATAGTTAAGAATGCTAAAATAAAAGAGATGTTATGATATGGTTTGACCCAGTAATTGACTTATATTAACTCAATTGCTCCCACAAAAAAACATGTAAATACGTTCTATTCTAAATATTACCATTGTCCCAAATACGTATTTCTACATTTTTTTAATTATTTTTTTTTATGCGAGAGCATACAGAAGGCTTTGATGCAGCCTCTGAACTGAAGAAAACGCTTGAAGCAATGGTAGTCATTACAAACACGGCCAACAGGTGGCAGCAGAGCATAAGAGATAAACCAGACCCATGTTGTAAACAAGCTCTTTTCCCCACTGTTTTAAACGGATTTGTGAATAATGAAACTTAGCTATATTCTAATGCTAATTGCTGCAAAATGGAAATAGATAGAAATATACTTTTTTTTTTCCTGATGAAAGAAGAGACTCTAATATTTGTTTTGGTGGGTTCCATGTTTTTATAGCAATAGAACACTATTTTGTGGGCCTTGCAAAAGCAGTCAAAATCTAGTATAACAGATCGAGTTAAAGCTGGGAAGTGTGGCAACAAAATGAGCTAAAAATCACTCATCTCGGTTAATGTATGTGCGCACAGCGTGGCTGGGAACGCGGTCCTATTTTTTATTTTCTCTCCATCCGCTTGAATGGGGGAAATTGGTGTACAAAACGGGATTGTGGGAAAACTATGAATGTGTGAACTGAGAAAAATGCAAGCACACCTCTCGTGAATTTTTGGAATATGTCGAAGTTTGAACGGAGTGAATCGGATGAAAAATGTGGAAGTAGTAGCGGGACAGAAAAGTTGAGTTGAGTTGAGCATTAAAAAAAAAAATCCGACCACCTCCTACCTCTCCAACCAGACACACTTCCCCCCAGTCGCAGTGTGTGTGTGTGTGTGTGTGTGTGTGTGTGTGTGTGTGTGTGTGTGTGTGACAGCGCGGTCGTTAAGTTGCACTCCTGATCCAAAACAAGTTTGCTAGCTGCGCTTTTCTCATGGCGCTCGCACAATGGGCCGTGTATGGGAGCTGCCTGGTGGCATTGCTTAATTAGGCGAAGACTTGATTCATTTGTGCCAACTGACAGCTAATTAAAGAAGTGAGGGCGCATGGGAGCAAACGCAGGGGATGGCCGACTGTAGCCGGAGTGAGCCGCGCTTACGTTAAACCTTTGTGACGCCCACCTGCCTTTTTTTTTTTTTTTTTTTTTTGCATGCGGCCTCAAACGTATGTGGCCCGTCTCACTGGACAGTGTTGAAATGCAGCCTGTTGAGACATCTGACCGCTTGCGGAGAAACTGAAAGTGTATTCACGAAATTCTCCCAATCGTGACTGAAAATTTTCCGAATGTGACTGACTGGAAGCCATTTCAGGGCGGGCCCCGCCTCTGTTCCCAACTTAGGCTCCGGCTCACCTGTGACACTTTTGAGGACAAGTGCTGCAGGAGTTAGTTAACACGATTAATCACAGATTTGCTATCTGTTCTAAATGTACAATAAAATGTATCATAAAATATTTATTCAAAGTTTTCATACTTCTTGTTAACAAAAGTGGAAAAAAGATGTTAAACTAATAGAATAATGGCTGCGTCTTTTAGTCCTTGATACAGTAATTTTATTATAATTCATAAAATTGAGTTAAATTAAATAAAAAAAGATGTACTGTACTGAGTGTAATATTGATTTGCGTTGAGATCATTTTTGTGCCACTAAATGATTAGCAAAAATCGAGAGTAACTTATTCAAAGACTGTGATTGGCTGAAATATTGTGATCGGTGCACCTCTATTTGCGACCATTAAAGTAACACTAATTAACTTTCAGTTTACATTGAGTATAAATAACGTTGCCATATGGACAAAAGCGGTAATGTTATGCCTGAAGGAAGACCACATTTCCCATGAGGGCAAGCGCATTGCATCGTTTTTTAGCTGACTTCTGTCTTTGTAAAGAATGGGGAAAAAGGGGGAAGTGACGTATGCCATAAAGCAGTCAGCACGTTTGTAGTTTTTTTGTGTGGCAGTGTTCCTACCAACCTCCTCAAAGTTGCTTCGTGCCAGTAAAAATGATACAGACCCACTCAGGCCATGGCAAAGGTACCATTCAACTACTATTAAGTCGATGTTTCATCAGAAGAGTTATGAAAATATTTTATTAAGGTTGAAAAGTTCCTTAGTGCTATTTAAAAGTGTTGTTGAACGTCTTGTGACCTTGAATGACCCTGACCTAAAAACACTTGCGAGCCTTCGCCGTTTAGCAGCAAAAAGATAGCGACTGCGTGTTGCGTCGTCTCCCGCGTTTCAACAGGATGTCACGGGACATTGAAACAAGTCGTCTGGAGTTTGGGGCGGAGGCAAACATTAAAGGTCCCGCCCCCGGGTCCAGTCAACTCCAATTTCTCCCCAGCAGCAGGACAAGGACGAGGCTCCCGGCAGGAGGCCAGTCCGGGGAGGACAATTAGGGGCTTATCAGCGTGTTCCTGGCAGGGCGTCCGCTCGCCTGCTTGGCCTCGGCCCTGAGCCGCCGCAGTGGCTCAAAACAGTCAGGGGCATTGTCTCACCTAATTATGCTGAAAGCGGGGACCCCCTTTTTTTTTGCCTGTCCGAATCCCCTTCTCCTGCCGAGCTGCTTGTCCTTGTCCACTGTGGGAGTGTGCTAATTACACTCGAAATGGGTCCGAGCAATTATGTCACTTCTGATTACAGTGATGTTCCCTTTTTTTTTTTTTTTTTTTTTTTGGTGGAGAAAGTTGTGTTTTTTCGGGGGGCCTGTCTCCCATGAAAGACTGGGGCCTCATTACGCCAATAACACATCAGCACATGCAACAGGGGCAAAGGGGCACCCGGGCTCCCAGAAATGGAGACCCGAGAAAGGCAATAGCATGAAGTTATTGCCCTAATTAATGTGCCCAATCACCATTGGCAGGCACATTGTGGGAAGCTTTTTGTGTCCTCACCTTAATGGGATGTTTTGATCAACGGCTGTTTGCTGACCCGCCGCCGACGCTAGGAAACGGCAATTAGCTAGATTAGGGGAGCCATTTCTGGCCCCCGCCGACAAAGGGGCATCATCACAAGGAGCCATGCTACACAAACGCGACCTGCCCAATAAGTTTGCGTTTGGAAACACTTTCGGGTCCTCAAACAGTTTTCTTAGGGCAGACATTTTGTGTGTCTCAGTTATCACGTTTGGAAGATTTTTGAAAAGCTGTCCCAAAACGTCCTTTAAAAAAAAAAAAAAAAAATGTAAACAAACAAAATTATGTTTTGACCATTTTAGGGATTTAGTCTGCCTTTATGATTGGCATATGTAGATCAATGCCTTTTGATTGCTGATCACAAAATTCGAAAGTCATATTAATTAAAGGTTTCTGATTCGTTGTTGATTTTCTGGTTATCGTTATTTTTAAACAACATAAATAACGCATGTTTCGTATGTTTTCTGCACTGCCAATTTGAAATCCTGTCTGGATTTTGGATAATCAGTGATGGAATATTTTTTTTTTTAAACCTTATTCATCAGTAAATCAAAAACTCAATTGACCGATAAATTGACTATTATTTTTAGTGAGTATAGCCCTTAATTTGAAAAATGTGCATCTAATCCATGCGGAATCACCGTCAGCGGATCTCACGCTAATAAATATGCATAGGTTACATATTTAGACATATATAAAATATCTATATGCATATAGCCTATGTGCACATATATGTTACATAATTGATTAGAAGGGTTTTTCCTTTGAGTTTCACCAAGTTTTGTGGGGAAAAAATAAGCCTAATAAATGTTGAAAATGCAATTTGTGAAAAAATATGTCATGAGGAGATTATATCTAAGTTCCATACTTATTTGCGTGTCTAAACCAATGAAAAAAAAAGCATACTTTGGATGATCTCAACACTTCTGGTTCATGATTGGAACCGAGCTAACCAATCACAACAAAGTTGATTTGCATGATGTTCATGTTAAAAATGTTAGCCTATATCCTAGCGTCCACTATAACAAATAAAAACAGAGATAAGCTAAAAAAAAAATAATCCATGTTTATGTGGGAAAAGTCAAAATCAGTGTAAAAAAAAAAATGTAAGTGTGCTTGCTTGATGTGACGTCACTGCCTGCACTGCCTGCAATTATGGCACAAAAATAAATAACCGTATATGGAGCGTTCAATTCTTCACCCGTGGTTGGGGGGTTGGGGAGAAATGTTCTTGACATGAAATTGGTAAACATGCGTCCGAATGGCGCATGTGCAGATCGAGGACGCATGCATGTGAGGCCCACAGATGGCCCACGCGGCGTCATCTCATCTCTCTTATCAGGGAGCATCTCCAAACGTGCAGACAGTCAGTCCCCGAGGAATCACCTTTGGCTTGATGATTGTATGATCCATTCATCATGCGCGTGCAACACGTCCACGCGCGGGCCACAAATCAGCAAACGCGACACTAATTGAATAAATAGCTGATTACATAAAAGAGGGGGTGTGGGGGATCAATTGCTGTATGCACTTGCACTTACACAGCAGATGATTTAATTGCAAGTACATGCTGCAGTATTTTAATTAGCGCTAACCTATATTAAAAGGCAAATATATTTGTAAAAACAGCAGACTGTTAGCTGTTGTCCCCCTGGTGTGTCCTCAATACCCATAAGTGGGACGTGCACGTTTGATCACGTGGCCGATTATGAAGGGAGTTGATGGTGGGCAACGGGTGGGGAGGGGGAGGCAAAGCAGCTTAATAACAGATCAACAGATGCGCGCAAGCACTATGAGAAAAAACAAAACAAAACGTTTTTTATTGCGCAAGCCTAATTAGAATATGCAAATGAGAACGCGCGGCAGGGACGGCGAGGTCGCGCGCCTAACGGATCAATGGCCTGGTCAATTGGCTCGTGAAGTGACGTCATCGCCTCATTTGACCAGCAATGCGTGATAGTGACACCAATTGTATTTGTGTGTGTGTGTGTGTGTGTGTGTGTATATATATATATATATATATATATATATATATATATATATATATATATATATATATATATATATATATATTAATCTGTGGATCCGGTCATATTTTGTTGTGGATTAACAGCAGTTTACATGTATATTGATATAACATTTTTGCCATTTAATTCGTTTTGTCATGCATGACAAATGTCCAGTTACTATGCATGCATAATAACTGGACATTTTAGTTGATTTTTTTTTTTTTTTTTTTTTTTGTCAATCAAGAAGAGCATATTCTTTGTGGCTAAATCCAATAAATAGCCTACCGATTTTTTTGGTCGAGACTTGTGTCCATTATTAGCATTTTGAAGCTATCAGACGCTTTAGTTTATGATTTGATATACGATCATTAGTAATGTTAGTGGATGTTTGTTTTAATATAGTATATATTGTGTCTATTATAACTACAAATATTTTGCTCGATATTTTTTATAGGCCTACTAGAAGTTTATTATAATCACAACGTATCTGATAATCTTAAATAAATTTACGCTGTTGTTTTAGTAGCAGCAGCACGATAAACATTGATATATTTAAAAAAAAATGCTCTAGCAACATTATATCATAGGCCTATAGTTTCAAAGACGTTTTTTAAAATCCAGTCGATTGAGGCATGCCATTGAATTCAAGCGTCTCACAATATATATAACAAAAATAAGTAAAATGAGATTTTTTTTCTTTAAAAATAATAATACATTTTGTTTTGAGGCAGAATTTTTTTTCTGTGCGATTAAACGTCAAATGTGAGCCTGCTCCTTGATTTTCGCAATGAATTTGAGAGCTTGTTCCGCCTCATTGGCTCCATCAGATGAGCTCAGTGATGATGACAGCTGACAGAAGCACGAAGAGGGGAAAGTATAAGCTCCTCTTTGCCTAATTACTTCCCAAAATAATCTTCAATGGAGAAAAACAAATTCAAATGTTCTGCCTAGAATTAAAAAAAAATGGCGTTAAGATGCGATAAGAGAAAATAAAGAGATGTTTATAATGGAGGGCCGCGCTGGTGGAAAGTTTAATGTGAAGTCTCTCGTGATTGGCTGCTGCGCGTGTGGAGGGAGGGGTGGGAGTGCGTGTTGAGGGGGGGGGGGGGGGGGGGGGGGGGGCGGATAAAGACGAGCATCCCGCCCGAACGCCAACTGAAAGTGAAATCTCGCCAGCATCATCATGACGGGCAAGGACGGCGCCGTGCTTTCGGACACGGAGAACAAGCAGACCCCCGCCGGCCTGCACGGGGGTGCGCAGCAGCCGCCCCCCGCCTGCAAAATGCCCCCCATCACGGCGCACCGCCGCACCGGCTTCGGCATCCAGGAGCTCCTCGGACTCAACAAGGAGCCCCAGCAGCCGCCGCCTCCGCTGCTGTCGCCGGCTGCAGCCGTCGCAGTCGCCTGCGCCGGGGGGCTGAGGCGGCCCCTGGAGGCCCTACCTCACCGGGGCCACGTCCTGGCCGCCCGCTCGGCCCTCGGGCATGTCGGCCTGCTGGGCCCGGACGGCATCCACTCGTTCTACAGCCAACCAGCCTTCCTGGAGGCGCTCAACCAGGAGGCTCACAACGTGCACCTGCAGCCGCTGCACCGGGCCAGCGTGCACGCGCACGTGCACGACTTGCGCAACTCTGCCAGCTCGGGTGAGTCCAGAGGGGGGGGGCGGAGAAAATATTCGCGTTTTTTTCTTTCATTTACACGTCATGTTGAATTTCTTAATCGGGCGTTTTGTTAATATTTGACTTAGAGTATTTATTCCATTGAAATTGCGTTTATATTAACACATTTTCTTGTTTAAAAACTGTACATTAAAGAAATAAATTAAATACATTTTGAGGCCGAATTTGACTCGTTTTAAAAGCAGAGTCTGTAGATTTCTTTATATTTCATTTTGGTAAAAACAAAAAAAAAAATGCTATTCTGTAATCATTTTGCTTCGTATACGTTTGATGGGCTTTTTTTTTGCATTACAATATTATTCAGGAAAGATTAGGGTGAAATATTAAATCAATTTTGTGATACAACGTCTTACCCTTGCAAGGGAAATGAATTTTCTTGTTATTCTAACAGATTCTGATGACATGAGCCTTCCCTCCAGCGATAAGAATTTCTCCAAATCTTCCTTGAGCCAAAGCAAGAAAAGAAAGAAAAGACGACACAGGTAACAAGGAAATTGTGTACATTTTATTTAGTTGATAAAAGATTGTTTTTGAAATGGAGGCATGACTTGTCATACGTTTATGGCCCCCCTCATCCCTTTTGTCCTGTCATCCTGATGCTAAAAAAATATTTCTCCTAATTAAAATCAATGGAAGTATATAACCTATTTTGTAAGAATATGTATTTAATACTGTATCTCAATATGACTGCAGTTTCTTTAACATCAAAGATGTATGGTGGAATTGTCTTTCTTATTGCTGCTGCTCCTATTTTGAGATTTTTATATATATATTTTTTTTATACAAGCTACATTGAATTTTTTTTTTGGTATGTTTTCACACAGAACGATTTTCACTTCGTATCAGTTGGAGGAGCTTGAGAAAGCTTTTAATGAGGCGCACTACCCTGATGTATACGCCAGAGAGATGCTGTCCATGAAGACGGAGCTGCCAGAGGACAGGATACAGGTGGGTGGGGGGCACTTTTTTATTTTGTATTTTATTTTATTTTTTTGGGGGGGGGGGATGTTGAACTTGCAATTTTTGTCTCGCTTGTTTTATTTGATTTATTTTGAGACGTTTTTGCTCGATGGCAAGCTCCACATCCTGAGGTGCCTTGAGATACGAGTGATGAATTTTTCAAGATAGGAGCTGTCGTTAGACTGATTTTTGTGAGAAAGAAATTTGAGCTACTTCAAGTCTTCAAAAAACAAAAAGTTGTATATTGACAGGTCCCGGTTGAAGTTTACTGTTAAACGAAAAAAAAAAATACACATTGTGTATTTGAAACAGTCGCACAAGTTTGCTGCTAGCTTACTGCTAGCATTTAAATGGTAAATGCCATAGAGAGGCTAACAAATAGCATCTAGAACAGGGGTGTCAAACATACGGCCCGCGGGCCGGATCAGGCCCACAAATGGGTTTAATCTGGCCCGCTAGATGATTTTGTAAAGTAAAAAATAAATTTGTAATGTCGGACTAATTAATCAGGCGGCCACAATCAAAACATATAAATGTGTAATTTCACAAGCAGTCCTCAGATGAGCAATGCAACTTTGTACGGGGAATCGTCGTCCTGGATTTCATTATTTTACACACAACTTAAAACTACGGTTTGTTTCATTATTATTTTTTTGTAATCATACACCGACATAAATGTGTTGAATACGACACAAATTCAATTACTGGTAACACAAATAGATATGACAAGGATTAACGTCCTTATAACGTCATTAACTGCGCCATGCAATGCATTCTGGGAACAATATATATGCAAAACAGGTCGATTTAACACGTCGGGAACGTATACCGGCAAAGTGTTGCCGTGTTCCATTTGCATTCGTGTTATTTTTCGGAACAACATGATTACAGTTGAGCTCCTTAATTTAGGGCTGGTCCACGAAATTTTACATATAAATGACGGCAATTGTTTTTAAGTTATATAGTGTTATTTTCCTGATGCGGCCCACTTGATATTATAATATATTTTCCTCCATGCATGAGTTTGACACCCCTGATCTCGATCCTTTTAAAATAACTGACAAAGTGGGATCTCAATGCACGGCTGAATTGCTCATAAAGTTGGACAAAAAGGAAGCATTGCCCGCCTCCTCCGTGGGGGGAATTTTTCTGCTCTTTCCCTCATGAAAATAAAACCACACAAAAATTAATTAGCACATGATCGCCGCCTCCCTTCATGGCTGCCATTTAGCTTTTTCTTTTTTTCTTCTTTTTTTTTAATTTCCCGGGATATTCTGCCGCCTGTCTCTCATCCATCGGGCCTGGAAATTAACTTATTTTTCAATCAGCCTCTGCGCCCTTGGGGTCACCTCTCTGTCAAGCACGCACACACACACTGCTGTCAAAAGCGTGATTGCTCATCTGAGGCCCATCTTTTTATGAGATGGAGGTTATCATCAGATCTACCTGAATAGCTTTCCTGCTTCTCCGCTTTGATCGTTTTTAATCCTGTCTCTGCACACACACACACACACACACACACGCGCACACCCACCCTCCCGACAATCTCATTCCACCTGGCAGGCCATTTTATGATGCTGGTTGGGGCTCATCCATATTCACAAGCTCGCCGAGGCTATTACGAGGCCTGGCTGGGTGAAGAATCAATCAGGGCTCATGAGGCAGCGAAAGCGCACGAATGGCTGGCGAACGTGCACACATGTGCTACACATGTTGCAAAGATGCAAAATGGTGGATGGTGGTGGAACCTCGCCGGGTCCTGCACAATCCCCATTTCTGACAGCAGACACTGGCGATAACATTCCGGATGAGATTTTGCGTACAGGCGACATTTTAAGTAGCATTGGAACGTTGTTAAGTCAAGTTTTTCCATTGCGCATTATAATGTTAGCTGTCATTCACAAACACAAAAACAAATTGAAACGCAGTGGAGTGACCAAAAAAAGACAATGAGAATTGTATGTGCCTGGGAAGAATCACTTCATAGCACTTTGTTTGTTGCATTTGCGCTCAAACCGTTTTTCTTTGTGTGACATCACAAAAAAAACAACAACAAAAAACATCAAAGAGTGAGCTAAAGGATAGATTATTTGTGAGGTTTTTTTTATGTAGCCTCTTGACTACCAGCAATTCAAATTTGTCCTCTGTAGTGGACCTTTTTAAACCTGAATATCTCCCACCCAGTGCATATGATTGAATTGCTCTATTGAGAATTATTCACCACTTGCATCTCATCTTTTGCCAGGTGTGGTTCCAGAACCGCCGGGCCAAGTGGCGGAAGCGCGAAAAGTGCTGGGGCCGCAGCAGCGTGATGGCCGAGTACGGCCTGTACGGCGCCATGGTGCGACACTCCATCCCGCTACCTGAGTCCATTCTCAAATCGGCCAAGGAGGGCGTCACCGAGTCGTACGCGCCCTGGTTACTAGGTGAGAAGTAAACACTAGCAAACTAATTTTGTTTACGCCACCGCCGTAGGCAAGAACTCAAGGGCGTCCCACATGGCTCTGTTCTGAGTCAACAAATTTTTCATTGTATGCTACACGATTTTAACTCTTTGACCGCCAAATACGTTTAATAACGATTAGTAAAATCACGATGTATGCCGCCATAAACGTTAAATGACGTCAACTACATTTTTTATTTTTTTTAATCAATGGGCAGTGAGCGCTGCCTGGTCAATGGGTTGTCGAATCAAAAACACTCTCTAAAACTATGGCCAGCAGATGGCAGCATTGTATCTCTTCTCAATGGGCTGGTGTATGAAATTACAACGAAACATGACGAAATCTGATGAAATAGAACGTTTTCAAGGATGACGTGAATGATCAAAGCCTTTGTCATATTAAAAAATTTTTGATAACGTGTGGTAGTAAAAGAGTTAAAAAATGCTTGGCTTCTCCTCTGCCAATTTACTTTCGTGATGTTCGCCTGGCAAAACATCAGCCGTGGTTCTGTTAGTCGTCTTACATTTGACTGCCATGATGGATTCCCACAGGAGGGACAGTAAAAGGGCAGCAAGTGTCAACGCGCTCGATTAAACGGCAGCAGTCAATGGCGTGATAATCCCACTTCATTACGAGAGATTAGAGCCCTATCTCCTGTTGGCCACGTGTCAATTGATTAGGTGAAATCTATCAGGTTGCTCGTAAATTGATTAAGATGGCGTAAAGAGGCGTCCGTTTGCCGCAGTCTTCTCGTTCAATCTGCATTTGCAAGTGAGAAAATGCTGCAAAGGTCTAAAAAAAAAATCCCACACACATTTTGTCCTTCAGGCATGCACAAGAAGTCAGTGGAGATGCCGCGCTCCCCTCAGGACGAAAGGAGCGTCGGCACCGGAACGCCGCCAGTGCGCGAGAAGGCGGACGGCGGGAAAGTCCCGCCCGAGGAAACGGGACGGACAGACGGCGAGAGAGACGAACTGCGCGTGCACAGTATCGCCGTGCTGCGAGCCAAAGCGCAGGAGCACAGCGCCAAGATGCTCAGCACGCGCCAACGCAAGGAGGAACCCGAGCACGGGTCGACTGAGGACGAGACGGACAACTGAGAGCGGTTGGGGGGGAACGTTGGAAATGCGTGTGACGGGGTCAGGCGCTCACTTGAAAAACATCGGGCCTTCTCCTTCACAGGCTTAAAATTCAAAACATCACATTAAATATGTACAGTGAACCCTCCCTCCGATTTGTTGTTGTTTAGGGACCAGCACCAGCCATAAATAGCAGACGCCTTCCATAAATTTTCATAGTTGAGTATCTGACAGGCCCGTATCACTTTCTTGACACGTTGATAACCATGAACAAAAATATCACCCTTTGACGGTATTACCATTACAGCTCTAAATTGGATTCTTTTCAAATGTCTGGGTAAATAACTTTTCCTGTTTAATGTGCTTGGTAGGTACATAAACATAGAAGGAAAATAAACAATTGCAGTTCTCTGCATAAAATCAAAATGTACTACAACATAAAAGAAAATTAGTTTCTCTGCGTTTCTCCACTTTGTGAAGTTACACATGTACTGTTAGCCTGCTCGTTAGCTGCCTCATTAATGCGTCTAGTTCTCGCCAGTGGTGACTCAAAAATAACCTGGCAATAGCCAGATTGATAATTGTGATTCACTCAAGGGAGTTCTTCACTTTGTCAATCTGGGACTGCTGCACTGTGATTTGCTCGGGAAAGGCGGGACATGCTGTACAATACTTCGAGCTGATTGGACGATGCAGCATCTTGTGCACGTTTGTTTTGACCAATCACGGCAACGGATGAAAATGTCTCTTCGGTCTCGTTTTAGGGGGGGAAACCAACGTTTTTTTACCAGATAAAAATGCACGAAGCTGTTCAACATTTGACAAGGAAAATGTGAGTAATTCTACGAGAACAGAATTAATTGCTGCGTCCGTCCGTCTATGTTTTGTTTGTTTGTTTCCCCCGGCGTCTGCGCTTCCTGGTTTCGTCACAGCTGCATGTCCCGCCCTAAACATCACCTGATTGGTCCGACTTAAAAAAGGTCGGTTGCGAACGAGAGCGGTACAAGATGTATTTGTGAACAAATACCGTAAGAATTCAGCTTGCTGGCAAGGTTAACACAAAAACAAAAAAAGCAGCTCATACCACTGGAAATTTTTTGTGATTTTGAAACTGTGACTTTTGAAAACTGTGAAACCTTCAAATCGGTAACCGGCTCATGACTAATGTCAACACACACATTTTACATCACCCTTAAAAATATATTTTACAGATAAAATAGTTACTACTTGTGTATGTATTAGCCATTTTCTCACTTATTTGACTCGCTAATACAAAGAGACGCTAATTTACATCCGTATATCACAAATTACTTTTCTTTCCTTATCCTTTCTATGCGTCATCTTGAGAAGTTGCTTTGTCCTATGTCACCACCACAAGGTGGCAAGTTGCCCAGTGCCCAACTCCAACTTCACAAACATGACACTTTAGGAGAAGCAGGAGCAAAAACAAATAGGTGGATTGTTGCAAAATATGTGCGTTTTCCAGTAATAGTTTTGAGTTGTGTTCAGCAAAAGAAATATTCGAGCGAGTTTGTAAACTAGCAAGCGGGGGTTTACTGTATGTTTAATGTTTGTTCTTCTCACTCAACAAAGAATTTGTCATGCTGTGACGACTGACCTCGTCTGCTGAAAAGCTCGGTTGGAAGAACCTCAAGCCACCAACCTCCAATGTGGAAAAACAACCTCTGTACATACTCCATAAAAGTGTATCATACTTTGATTTTCTGTGTTTGTCTTTGTATATATGTATCTGCAGTTTGATTAAAATGGGCTATTTAACAAAAAGAAATTTTGGTTTGTGCTTTTTGCTGCTTTCAAAGGGGGGGGGGGGGAAACTTTGCACATTGTTGTGCTTGTACCGCCCTGAAACGCAAAACAAGTCCAGCCCTCCTCTTATAGAGTGTCTTATTTCCACAAACTAAAGCCAAGTTGCCTCCACAGTGTGAGTGAATACTTCGCTGTCACGTTTCTGCGTATAGCTTGAATTGATTTTCCTTCTCCAAAAAGTCAAAATGTGGCTGTCGCGCGGATGCGTCAAAGCGGCCGCGTCGTCGGTCAGTCGCCGCCTGCCGCGCGCTCTGCACAGCCGGAGAAAGAAGAGCCACGCGACGGAGGCGGTGGAGGCGTTCATGCCGGAGGCTGCGGGCTTCCAGGGCGTGCAGGACCGCACGGGGCTCCACGAGTTCTCAGTCACCCACAAGGAGAATTTCTGGGCGGCCGTGGCGCGCCGCCGGCTCGACTGGATCAGCCCGTTCCGCGGCGTCCTCGACTGCGACATGGAGCGGGGCAAGGTGAGCTGGTTCCAGGGAGGACAGCTCAACGTGTCCGGTAAGTTTCAGCTCCACTTTTCAAACTTGGAAGACAGACTGACATTGAACGCACCGCCGTAAATATGGAACCCGGGTATCTAAAGTGATGTGTTTATTAAAAAGTTCGTAAAACTCACTTTGTTGAGCTACACATGAAGAAAACAAAACGCTTTTTTTTTTTTAATAATTTGATGAAAACGAATTTTAGGCTGTTTAACAGGATCATATTTTTCTTTATACACATGTTTTCCATTGAAGAACTGACCTATTTAGTTGTGTAAGCTTTGGTGCTTCACATCAGTGCTGCATGGCCAACTTCTGGCACCTGCAAAACTGTTTCCAGCCCAGGACAAGTACTGACTGACGTTTACTGTCTAAACTTCCAACAGTGAATTGCTTGGACCGCCATGCACGCAGCAGCCCAGAGAAAGTGGCCCTCATCTGGGAGAGGGATGAACCCGGATCCGAAGTCAAGGTGACCTACAGGTAGGTCAGGTGAAATTAGCCAGCTTGTTTTTCCATGGTGGTGAGCAGTTTAGCGCATCTACCTTAAAGCTTGGCTATGGCTCCAATGGTTGTAAGTCTCCTGGGATTGGCTGGTGACCCACCTGCAACAGTTCACCCACATTCCTTAAGAGGAAAAAGTGCTATATGGATCTTGTATCGCATTTTCTCACAGGCAGCTCTTGGAGATGACGTGCCGGGCGGGGAACCTGCTGAGACGGCACGGCGTGAAAAAGGGCGACTGCGTCACCATCTACATGCCTCCGTGCCCGCTCGCTGTGGCATCCATGCTGGCCTGCGCTCGCGTCGGTGCTGCGCACAATGTGGTATTTGCCGGCTTCAGCGCTGAGGCCCTCGCAGAGCGAATCAGAGACGGTGAGAGACGGCATGCGGGTCTACACTTGTTTTTCATACAAGTACTGTAATTATGAGATATGGTGCTTCCGACTTGTATACAAATTTGAGTTCCATTCCTGACTCTGATCTCATCTTGTCTTCCTACTGGAGGGCAAGTCATTTTGGCTTGGGTGAACCACATAGCCTGCAACCTGCAGCTGTGGGGTAAAAAACAAACAAACAAACAAAAAAAAAACTTTGATTTTTATTTCTTTTTTTTAACATTTATTTTTTTTTAAATATTCTTTAAATGAATTAAGGATTTAGATTAATAAAAATTAAAAATTTTGAATGATTAAATATTAACAAATGTCCAAAAAGGAAAAGAAGAAAATTACCATAAAATTTCCATGAAATTGCCATTAGACAAAATGTCAGAGAATTGAATTAAAAAAAAAAAAAAAAAAAAGGTAGAAGAGGAAACCATCATAACGTCACCATAAAATGTCCAAACACCAAATAAGAAATTCCCCCAAATTACCACAAAATCACCAAAAGTCAGAAAATTAATTATAAAGGAGGGCAGAAAAGAAAATGTTTAAAAAGTAGCTATAAAATATCCAAAAACGCAAAAAGAAATCCTGAAAATTATCATGAAATGCTCACAAAATTGCAAAAAAATAAAAAATAAAAAATCAGAAAATTGATAACAAAAAGTCTGGAAAAAGCCAGCTTGTAGGTTAAGATATCTTGCAAGCCTCACATAGCACATTTCCTTTATTGTCAGCATTTCGACTCAACATTTTTTTTTCCCCCCAAAGCACTATTTTTTTTCGCCCTTTCTGACATATAGAACAAAAACAATGTGTTTAAATTGAAATAGTGCACTTTTAATGACCCCTGGGTGAATTAATAGCTCACTATTTCCTTCCCTTCAAAGTATGCAGAGATAAGATAATCCTTTATTGTGGCCACAGCCGTGGGAAGTCAAGTGTCCTTAAAGCAACGTAGAGCAAAGAGCACTCTGGCAACGCTGGATTGGTTGAGCCAATAAAGACAATTTTGTTTTATCTGCACAGCTACAAATTACAACTAAAGTGACCCCAAGGCTTCCTTTTTTTTCCTGTATGGGCTGCACTTGACTTGCATCAATGCATGAGTACAAGATTGTTTTTCAATTTTGATGCATTTCTTCCTAATCGTTCCACAACGAGCGTAAAACTAACGCAGAGGCGAGAATGTCATTCTGTCCGCTCTGCAGTCTCTTTCCAAGTATGCGGGACAATGTGTTGGAAATAAGATGCATGAAGGCTTGGCCCGCCACACACGCACACACATACACACTCACACCCCTCCTGTGGGTCCAGAGGTCGATCCAGGTCGAGTTGCTTATCAGAGGGTGACGGCGTGTGTAGTGTGTCGTCTCCCTTGTCGCGCTATAAATCTCCACAGCGAAGCGTTATTGACTCACCAAGCATCTTAATTGCAACGCTGTCATCATTCTGCACGACGTATCTCATCAGGAGCCATATAGTGGCTCATCTGGTTATTATTTAGTGCAGGACACGGTTCTCATTATGAGCAACTTCCTATTCTGTGTCCTTACAAAAGGACTTGACAGTTAAGTCATAAAAGTGTCGAATGGATTGGGGGCAGCACGGTGGCCTAGTGGTTAGCAAGTCTGGCTCACAATTCAGAGTTGAATTTGGGCTGAAGATCTGAATCAAATTGATTTACATCAATCTGAACATGTTTTTGAGCATTTGTATTTTGAAACAGCAATTTTTGTTTTTGAAATGCAAGTATTATCCATCCATCCATCCATTTTCTTGACCGCTTATTCCTCACAAGGGTCGCGGGGGCTGCTGGCGCCTATCTCAGCTGGCTCTGGGCAGTAGGCGGGGGACACCCTGGACTGGTTGCCAACCAATCGCAGGGCACACGGAGACGAACAACCATCCACACACACGCACAAGCACACCTAGGGACAATTCGGAGCGCCCAATTAACCTGCCATGCATGTCTTTGGAATGTGGGAGGAGACCGGAGTACCCGGAGAAGACCCACGCGGGCACGGGGAGAACATGCAAACTCCACCCAGGAAGGTCCGAGCCTGGACTCGAACCGGAGACCTCAGAACTGGGAAGCGGACGTGCTAACCACTCGACTACCGTGCCGCCCATGCAAGTATTATTATTATTATTATTATTATTATTATTATATTTTTCCTTTTGTTGTTTTTTGTTCTGTTTGAATTTTTTTGTGTCTGCATAAAAAAAACCCAATATATTTTGGGAAACAAATTTTTGAGATGACAGTGCTGTTGGACTTTTGTTGTGGAAAACATTTTATTTTGAAAAGGTGCTTGCTTGTGTAGCTGTTTGGAGGGGAGATGTCATCATTTAAAAAAAACAAAAAAAAGTGGATTTTTACACTTTAAAACATTCACTGCCATTGACGGCTGTATACGTCAAAGTAAAATTTTTCCTGGGTTGGGCTAATGTAGTGACATGCCGACCCTAGTTTTGAGGTTGGATAACTTTTTATACATACTATTAAAAAAAAAAAATGCACAAGATGTCAAAAATACTATTTCGGAAAATACATTTGCTTGGGTGGAACAACCACAAGAAAAATCGAAAGAGAAATTTCCCAAAGATGTCTAATGGTACGAGCGTTGTCGTTAGCTAATCCTCATTAAAACATTTTTTGCTAAAAAAAAAAAAAATATATATATATATATATATATATATAAAATGAAAAAAAAAAAAAAAACCAAAACAAATTACCCAAATACATTCTCGCTGTTAGCTAAGTTTGGCTTCATTTGCTCATCTTTTAGCCTGCTCCAGTACGGTGATCACCGTCAACGAGAGCGTGAGAGGCGGCAAGGTGACTCGGCTGAAGGCCACGGTGGACGAGGCGGTGCGCAGCTGTCCGACGGTGCGGCAGGTGTTTGTCGCCATGAGGACGGATGCGCCGGTCACCATGACGCCCAAGGACGTTGCCATGGAGGAGGTGAGGGGATCTTTCAGCTTCCACCTGAGATGATGCTAGGACTCAAACGAACGGAATGTTCTACCTAGGAGATGATGTTGGAGGACGTCGTGTGCGAGCCGGCCGCCATGGACAGTGAGGACGTCCTGTTCCTGCTCTACACGTCAGGCAGCACCGGGAAGCCAAAAGGTCTGGTCCACACGCAGGCCGGATACCTGCTGTATACTTCGCTCACGCACAAGGTAAGACGTAAAAAAAATTTTTTTATACAACTATGGCTGCATCTTTTAGTCATTGATTAAAATTGAGTTAAAATTAAAACAATGTACTGTACTGTAAAAAAAGAGTGATATTGATTTTTATTGGTCATTTTTATGCCACTAGATGGCATAATTGCATTTGTAAGACGTTAATGACAGTTCAGTGCATTTTTCTTTTCATATTAAGAGCTGTCTAATCTTTAACATGAAGTAACTTGTGAAATTCTGCACATTTTTAAAATTGTAAAATGCAACTTGACCCCAATCTCCACAAACACATGCATTATTATTACATTTATTACAGCTAAATTTGAAGTGAACATGTCTGCTGCGTTGTGACTGGAATTCGCCTAGTACAGGCTTTCCAAGTAAGGGGTGGTCATTAATGATGCGTTAAAAAAAAAAAATAGTGGTGTTAAAGAAACTTTAACTAAAAATTTAACGCACCAATGGCCATCTTGGTACTTGCGGTCGACTGAAGATGACATCACAGTTGCACAGGGCTAAGGAAATGACCAATCGCAGCTCCCCTGTTTTCTGAAGCTGATCTGTGATTGGCTGTTACCTAAGACCAAGCAACTGTGATGTCATTTTCAAGTGGCAAAATGGCCGCCTTCTGATCTTGATAATAACTGCTGGATTTTCATGGTAAAACTCATATTCCACTATAACCAAATATTTAGACTAGTGGAACTGCATTATTGTCAAGAATTTTTTGGGGGGTGCTCTATAAGGGTTAGTGATAGGCAATCAGTTGTGATGGTTAAGGCTAGGGTAATGAGTTAGGAATGCATTATGTCAATGGAATGGCCCCACAAAGATAGTAAAACAAACGTGTGTGTGTGTGTATCCCGCTACAGTACGTCTTCGACTACCACGACGGAGACGTGTTTGGCTGCGTGGCAGACATCGGTTGGATCACAGGACACAGTTACGCCGTGTACGGACCCCTGGCCAACGGTGGCACCACCGTCCTTTTCGAGAGCACACCCATTTATCCCGACCCAGGTATGCGCCAGGAAAGCTTCGTTTTTACCGCCGACGTCAACAACGGTCCAAAACCTGGTGTCGTTTTGGCAGGAAGGTACTGGGAGATGGTGGAGAGGCTGAGAATCAACCAGTTTTACGGCGCCCCCACGGCCATCCGCCTGCTGCTCAAGTACGGTGACCAGTGGGTGCGCAAGTACGATCGCTCCAGTCTCAGAACGCTTGGATCTGGTATGAGAAAAAACAACAAAAAAAACGCGATGATGCTGTTGCACCACCTGCTTCTTTAATTAAATAAATGCCTCACCGCAAATAGATACATAGCGTCTGTTGGTTGACGTTTACAGGAAATTTAAAGACAAAGTGCTGCTGTTTTCCCTCAATTCAACACTGGTGTGACTTGAACAAATACACGCCTCACCTCAAATAAACAACAGCAAGGACAAAAAAAAATTTGTGGCATAAGTTAGGACTGATGTAAAGCAGACATGGCATCTGTAACGCTGGAGTTTGCTTTGAAGTTTAGATCAGGACGTGCTGCTGGATGCCTCAATTCATCACTGCTTGAATAAATACCTGCCTCACCTCAAATAAATAACTTCAGAATGACGACATTGGTGGCGTCACTACGACTGATGTAGAGCAGACCTGGCATCTGTGAAGCTGGAGTGGTGTTAAAAGACAAAGTGCAGTGAACTGAAGCAAACCCCCTCCACTCCCGGTTGTTTTACTTATTTTGACTGATTTCACAAGGCCCACAAAATATTGGGTTCTATTGCTATATAAAAAACATAGAACCTACCAAAAGAAAGATTAGATTCTCTTCTTTCATCAGGAAAAAAAAATACATTTCTATTTGTTTCCGTTTTGCAGCAGTCAGCATTAGAAGTTTCATCATTATTCACAATTCTGTGTCACAGTGGTGGAAACAGCTTGTTTTCCTACTTGCCCTGGCTGATTTCTTATACTCTTCTGCCACCTGCTGGCCGTTTTTGTAATAACCACCATTGCTTCATGCATTCTCTTCACTTCAGAGGCTGCATCAAAGCCTTCTGTACGCTATAGCATAACAAAAAAAAAACCATAAAAAAACATAAATCCGCCTTTGGGAGCATGGCACTATATAAAATAGAACGTATTTGTACGTTTTTGGAAGCAAATGAGTTAATTACTGTACACCACTTAATCTAATAAACGCCACACCTTAATTTGACACTTTAGGAAAAATAAAATACCTGTGCTCTTGAAAAAAATAAATGCCTCCCTTCAAAGATTTACCTCCTTCTGACCAGTGTGACTGGTTGTGTCACTCGCTGATTGACGACTGGTGCCAGCATGTGTCAACAGCAGACATGAAGTCTGTGCAGTTGAGTTTGGAAGCAAAATTGCTGCGCTGTGCCTCAATTAATCCACTTGAGCAATTAAATGCCACACCCTCAAATATGTGCTTCAAGATTTAAAAAGCAAATGTTGATGTCACTAAATGATATTAGAGTGTAGACAATGGCCTGAAGTTTAAAGCAAAAGTGCTGCGCTATGCCTTCGGTAATAGCTTGAAAAATAAATGCCTCGCTTCAAATAAGTTCATCAGGGAAAAAAATTATAATAACATGGGGTGGTGGTACCAACCTGTAACTTGTAAATTACAAATCTTGAAGTTTGGGTGGCCTTTTTAAAGAAATTGCTGCCTCAAAAACATTTTAAATATTAAAAAAAAAAATCTATTATTGTAGGCCAACCACTTAATAAATCCCCCTGATAGTTTTCTCCTGGCCACCATATGAGTAAATAATATACTTTCAATGTCAGAGCCGCGCAGTAATCCTCCTTCAAGGCCACGGGAAAGGTGATTTGGCATGTGTGTTTACTGCGCTCACTTCCTGTGTGCAGCGTTGGAACTTGGCCCGAGGAATTTCACGAGTCGCATACTTGAAGCGAGCGGAAACGTTTGTTAGCGTGCCCTTCCTCGTAAATAATAGCAGCAGAGCCCGGAATTGTCTTGACGTTGTGGCGTGCGTTCTCTACGCAGTGGGCGAGCCCATCAATACGGAGGCATGGGAGTGGTACCACGCCGTGGTGGGAGACGGACGCTGTCCTGTGGTGGACACCTGGTGGCAAACAGGTAACGCCAAAAATGGATGCTAGCACGCTAACGTGTTTTCGTGTCTAGCTTGTGGTACGTCTCGTTTTTCTGCTGCGAACCCGGATAATGTTGACATTCCTATAGAGCAGCAATATTTATTTATTCAATGTTTATGGTTGTTTCCATGATCAGATGAGATTAAAGGGATACTTTACTTATTCCGCCATTTTTGGCAGTCAAACATTAATATTTTGCCTATAATAAATTTGATATTTTGATTATTTTTCATGCACAATTAGTACCTTTAGAAACACATTTTGCAACTTGCTGTCGACTGAAAATGACATCACAAGGGCTCAGGTAACCAATCACAGCTCAGCTTGTGAATGTCACATGACCAAACCTAGAAAACAGGTGAGCACTGTTTGGTTACCTGAGCCCCTGTGATGTCATTTTCAGTCGACTGCAAGTTGCAAAATGTGTTTTTAAAGGTAATTGTACGTGGAAAAATAATGTAAGTATCAAATTAATTATAGACAAAATATTAACTTTTTATTGCTTTCAGCGTTAATGTTAGCTTTTGGACGGGCTAACAAATAGCATCAATGTGACTTTGTTGTAACACTTCAAATGACATGTTTGAACATCAATGATCCAGCAACAGATGTATACATGTATTCTTGATCCTCTGCAAAGATCTTGGTTTTTTTTTTTTTTTTTTTTTGTTTGTTTTTGTTTTATTTGTTTTTTTGTGTTTTTTTTCCGTTAATGTCCTGCTGACAAAAAAAAAAAATGGTTGTGGAGTGTAACTTACAATGTGTGTGTCGGCGAGCAGGCAAACAAATTAGCATATGAGACGATATAATGGTAATAACGTGATTTGCAGATAATCGGATTTTGCTAATAAAATGAACATCTGAGCAGGCCACGATGTGTTTCACCCCGCGTCGCCAAATGAGATTGAGTCGTCACCAAATGGAGCCGATCGCTTTTAATTACCACCCAAATGGCCAATCGTGATAATGAATCGACAATAATTCCGACATGAGCACACGAGGGGCTCGGGCGGGAATTAGGGAATTACGGACACAGATCCGGGCAAAAAATGGTCAGGTGGAAGCCATGTTGTTGTTCTGATGTTTCCAATTAGGACTAAGTGGCTCCGTTCATGCTTGACGTTTGCTTCATGTGCGAACAAAATTATTGACACGCCCGTTGGATCGTTTCGTTAAATGTATTTTGACATTTATTTATTCACTCCGTCATTTCTTTTATTTCCTTTTTTTTTTTTTTTTTTTTTTTTTATATAAGAGATTTTTCCTATTTGGAGATGCACGCTGGCCTTGAATTTTTATTACATATTTCATTTTTATTATAACGTAAACTTGTCCCATCGCGAATCATGCGTCTTTTTTTTTTTTTTTAATTCTTATTATAAAAATATATATTTATATACAACTTATGTCATTTATTCAACTATTTTTTTCCTTTGTCATTCCTTCATTTAATAATGGACTCTTACAACACTTCAAATTAAAATAATTGTCGTCTGAATTTATTTTTTATAAATCAATTTTTTTTCCAATTTTTTTTTAATGTTGGTGTATTCATTTAATTGAATTACCATTAATGGTTACTTTGTTATTATTATTGTTTCATTATGATCCACAATTATAACATTTATAATACATTTCATACAAAAGAATACATTTAAATGTACTATTGTTATTGTTATTCATGACAATTTTAGTTATCGATTTTATTTTTAGAATTCATTCAGTAGTTTTTTTTATTTCATTCCATTTTCAACAGTCGTTCCTATTTCTTATGTCTGACTAATATTAATTTATTCTAACATATTTTCTTCATTATTTTAACAGTAGCCTGCAAATCATGTTAATTTTTGTTTATATTAAATTAAAATTAATGATATTATTGATTATTTTTTAATTAATTTATTATTTATATTATTATTATTATTTTTTTTTAGATTAATTTAGTAGTTTTATTCATGACAATTTTCAGCAATATTCTTTATTTCTTGTTTATGAGTATATCTTTTTTTTTTTTTCCATTCAAATGTGGCATTTTTCCATTTATTACCGGTAATTATTTGAGGTTCTTGATACTAAAATTTTGATTTAATTTCGGATGTTGTTTTATAGTGATGATTGGCAGCCACTTGCAGCTTTTGTGAGCCATTCGTCTGTTGTGTCCTACTTTGCGGCAGGTCCCCTCCTCCTCTTTTGGCACCGTTAACAAAAAAAAACAAAAAAAAAACACCCACCATGTGTGCGGATTGTGTTTAAGTGGTCGCAACCAAACTGCGTGTGGTTTCTTTTTTTTTTTTTTGAGAGCTTTTACCAGTAATTTGAAATTGTTTGAGCAGTGGGAATGCGACAAGCACAAAATCAACAGAATTGGCTCTCTGTGTGGGAATCCGCTTATGAAGCCTGTAGGCTTCATTTTGGCCACCACCTCATTTCCTGTTTTTAGTTACATTTTAGAGCTGTGTTGATAAAAATTGATCAATCAATCAGTCAAATCAATTTATTTCACAAAATAAAAGAAATGATAGGGAACAGAAAGAAGTAAAACTTTTGTCTGCCCCTAATCAACCCACACAAAAAAGAATCAACACAAAATGAATGACAGCAAACGGTCAAGACGCTTTTATTGTTACAATACTACCAAATAATTAAAAAATAATTCAACTGCACGTCCTTTTGCTATATTTTTGCAGTAAATATACATTTATAAAAAAAAATTAAAAATACAAACAGATTGAGAAGATTTTGTTTAACAATCCAAATTGTTCCAGACACCTTGAGTTGAAATACATCATTCTTTTTGTTTTGTTCTATATTTTGTTTTAGAGAAAATATCTGTTCCTCTTAATTTATGCTCACTTTCTCTTTTTATAAATCTAGTTTGTATATTAACTTTTAGAATTTCGTGGTGGGCTTTATACATTATCTTAAGGCGGTTAAACTCCATCAATTCATTACATTTTAAAATATGCATTTTAAAATCTAAATTGAATTGTGTGGTCTCTGTATCCACAACCAAAAATGATACTTTGTCATTTATATATATATATATAAAAGAGAGCTCAGAATTGTTCATTCGGCAGTCTTACCGATTCAACATCTTATCATCATTGCTCTCTCTCTATTTCCTTTTGTTTTCAACAAGGTTGCATCATCAATCTTTGACCACTCTTGTAACCCTACACTAAATAGCAACAAAAATAAATTGGAAATATAATATAAATAATAATATAATAATAAATAAACACATAAATAATAAAATAAATGTTAAAATATTTTTTTTTTAATAAGGAAAGTAACACTCTATTATATTATTCTATATAATAGTGCTACATTACAGCAAAAAGCAACAAAAAACAACTTGCGAACTGTTTTTGCTGTCTTGTCAGAGACGGGCGGCATCTGCATTGCACCGAGGCCGTCGGAGCCGCACGCCGAGATTGTGCCGGGGATGGCCATGAGACCTTTCTTCGGCATTAAGCCGGCGCTCATGGACGGCCAGGTGTGTGCGTGTGCGTGCACGTATGTGTGTGCGTGAGACACTGGGGGGCAGGGCGAGTATCAAAAGTGACACAGCTGGTGACTATTTTATAATCCTCATCTGACCCTCCATCCAGGCCGTTCCCAGCCATCTTACTCAACACGCACACACATACACACACTGATGCGCGCGTGCGCGTGCCAAACGGCCTTCCACAAATCTGCCGCAGCAGACAGTTGGAAGCGTTGGATTGCTCTCGAATGGAGGTTGTTGTGATGTCAAAGTGCACAATATTTTTTCAAATGAAGTCAATTTCCCGTAATACTTTCTTGTCTGACGTCGGTGACTTTGCGTGTTTTTCCAGGGCCGAGTGGTGTCCTCCGACGACGCCTCGGGGGCGCTGTGCCTCGCTCATCCGTGGCCCGGCATGGCCCGCAGCATCCACAACGACCACCAGAGATTCGTCGACACCTACTTCAAGACGTACCCTGGTATGCAAAAGCGCCTGTGGCGTGCTCTCGCATCATTTGAAAGTGGAAGGTCTTCCAATGTGTCCCCTGCCACAGGTTACTTCTTTACCGGGGACGGCGCCCATCGCTCCAAGGACGGCTACTACCAGATCACGGGGCGCCTTGATGATGTCATCAACGTCAGCGGGCACAGGATTGGCACGGCGGAGATTGAAGATGTGGTGGTAAGAGAGGCATTTTTTTTTCGCACAAATAAATAACCATGTAGAGTAAGGCATTTTTTTCTCCACAAAAAAACAACCATGTATAGTAAGGCATTTTTTTTCTCCCAAAAAAACGACCATGTAGTAAGGCATTTTTTTCCCCCAAAAAAAACGACCATGTATAGTAAGGCATTTTTTTTCTCCCCAAAAAAACGACCATGTATAGTAAGGCATTTTTTTCTCCCCAAAAAAACGACCATGTATAGTAAGGCATTTTTTTTCTCCCCAAAAAAAACGACCATGTATAGTAAGGCATTTTTTTTCTCTCCCAAAAAAACGACCATGTATAGTAAGGTATTTTTTTCTCTCCCAAAAAAACGACCATGTATAGTAAGGCATTTTTTTTCTCCCCAAAAAAACGACCATGTATAGTAAGGCATTTTTTTTTCTCCCAAAAAAGCGACCATGTATAGTAAGGCATTTTTTTTCTCCCAAAAAAACGACCATGTATAGTAAGGCATTTTTTTTCTCTCCCAAAAAAACGACCTTGTATAATAAGGCATTTTTTCTCTCCCAAAAAAACGACCATGTATAGTAAGGCATTTTTTTTCTCCCCCAAAAAAACGACCATGTATAGTAAGGCATTTTTTTTTTCTCCCAAAAAAGCGACCATGTATAGTAAGGCATTTTTTTTCCCAAAAAAAAATGACCATGTATAGTAAGGCATTTTTTTTCTCCCCAAAAAAACGACCATGTATAGTAAGGCATTTTTTTCTCCCCAAAAAAGCGACCATGTATAGTAAGGCATTTTTTTTCCCAAAAAAACGACCATGTATAGTAAGGCATTTTTTTCCCAAAAAAGCGACCATGTATAGTAAGGCATTTTTTTCTCCCCCAAAAAACGACCATGTATAGTAAGGCATTTTTTTCTCCCCCCAAAAAACGACCATGTATAGTAAGGCATTTTTTTTCTCCCAAAAAAACGACCATGTATAGTAAGGCATTTTTTTTCTCTCCCAAAAAAACGACCATGTATAGTAAGGCATTTTTTTCTCCCAAAAAATGACCATGTATAGTAAGGCAATTTTTTTTCCCCAAAAAAACGACCATGTATAGTAAGGCATTTTTTTCTCCCCAAAAAAACTACCATGTATAGTAAGGCATTTTTTTCTCCCAAAAAAATGACCATGTATAGTAAGGCATTTTTTTTCCCCCAAAAAAACGACCATGTATAGTAAGGCATTTTTTTCCCCAAAAAACGACCATGTATAGTAAGGCATTTTTTTCCCAAAAAAACGACCATGTATAGTAAGGCATTTTTTTTCTCTCCCAAAAAAAACGACCATGTATAGTAAGGCATTTTTTTCTCCCAAAAAAATGACCATGTATAGTAAGGCCTTTTTTTCCCCCAAAAAAACGCCCATGTATAGTAAGGCATTTTTTTCTCCCAAAAAAATGACCATGTATAGTAAGGCCTTTTTTTCCCCCCAAAAAACGACCATGTATAGTAAGGCATTTTTTTCCCCAAAAAAACGACCATGTATAGTAAGGCATTTTTTTCTCCCCAAAAAAACGACCATGTATAGTAAGGCATTTTTTTTCTCCCAAAAAAACGACCATGTATAGTAAGGCATTTTTTTCCCAAAAAAACGACCATGTATAGTAAGGCATTTTTTTTCCCAAAAAAAACGACCATGTATACTAAGGCATTTTTTTTCCCAAAAAAACGACCATGTATAGTAAGGCATTTTTTTTCTCCCAAAAAAACGACCATGTATAGTAAGGCATTTTTTTCCCCAAAAAAACGACCATGTATAGTAAGGCATTTTTTTTCTCCCCAAAAAACGACCATGTATAGTAAGGCATTTTTTTCTCCCAAAAAAACGACCATGTATAGTAAGGCATTTTTTTCTCAAAAAAACGACCATGTATAGTAAAGCATTTTTTTCTCCCCCCAAAAAACGACCATGTATATAGTAAGGCATTTTTCCCCCCAAAAAAACAACCATGTATAGTAAGGCATTTTTTTTCCCCAAAAAACGACCATGTATAGTAAGGCATTTTTTTCTCCCCAAAAAAACGACCATGTATAGTAAGGCATTTTTTTTTCTCCCAAAAAAATGACCATGTATAGTAAGGCATTTTTTTCCCAAAAAAACGACCATGTATAGTAAGGCATTTTTTTTTTCTCAAAAAAACGACCATGTATAGTAAGGCATTTTTTTCTCCCAAAAAACGACCATGTATAGTAAGGCATTTTTTTTTCTCAAAAAAACAACCATGTATAGTAAGGCATTTTTTTTCACCAAAAAACGACCATGTATAGTAAGGCATTTTTTTTCTCCCAAAAAACGACCATGTATAGTAAGGCATTTTTTTCCCCAAAAAACGACCATGTATAGTAAGGCATTTTTTTTTCCCCAAAAAACGACCATGTATTGTAAGGCATTTTTTTCCCAAAAAAACGACCATGTATAGTAAGGCATTTTTTCCCCCCAAAAAACGACCATGTATAGTAAGGCATTTTTTTCCCCAAAAAAACGACCATGTATAGTAAGGCATTTTTTTTCTCCCAAAAAAACGACCATGTATAGTAAGGCATTTTTTTCCCCAAAAAAACGACCATGTATAGTAAGGCATTTTTTTTCTCCCCAAAAAACGACCATGTATATAGTAAGGCATTTTTTTTTCCCAAAAAAACGACCATGTATAGTAAGGCATTTTTTTTCTCCCAAAAAAACGACCATGTATTGTAAGGCATTTTTTTTTCTCTCCCAAAAAAAACGACCATGTATAGTAAGGCATTTTTTTCCCCCAAAAAACGACCATGTATAGTAAGGCATTTTTTTCTCCCAAAAAAATGACCATGTATAGTAAGGCCTTTTTTTCCCCCCAAAAAACGACCATGTATAGTAAGGCATTTTTTTCTCCCAAAAAAATGACCATGTATAGTAAGGCCTTTTTTTTTCCCCAAAAAAACGACCATGTATATATAGTAAGGCATTTTTTTTCCCAAAAAAACGACCATGTATTATAGTAAGGCATTTTTTTTCTCCCAAAAAAACGACCATGTATAGTAAGGCATTTTTTTCCCCCAAAAAACGACCATGTATAGTAAGGCATTTTTTTTCTCCCCAAACAAAGACCATGTATAGTAAGGCATTTTTTTTCTCCCAAAAAAACGACCATGTATAGTAAGGCATTTTTTTCTCAAAAAAACGACCATGTATAGTAAGGCATTTTTTTTTCTCCCAAAAAAACGACCATGTATAGTAAGGCATTTTTTCCCCCCAAAAAACGACCATGTATAGTAAGGCATTTTTTTCCCCAAAAAAACGACCATGTATAGTAAGGCATTTTTTTCTCCCAAAAAAAACGACCATGTATAGTAAGGCATTTTTCTCCCAAAAAAACGACCATGTATATAGTAAGGCATTTTTTCCCCCAAAAAACGACCATGTATAGTAAGGCATTTTTTTTTCTCCCAAAAAAACGACCATGTATAGTAAGGCATTTTTTTTCTCCCAAAAAAACGACCATGTATAGTAAGGCATTTTTTTCTCCCAAAAAAATGACCATGTATAGTAAGGCATTTTTTTTTCCCAAAAAAACGACCATGTATAGTAAGACATTTTTTTCCCCAAAAAAACGACCATGTATAGTAAGGCATTTTTTTTCTCCCCAAAAAACGACCATGTATAGTAAGGCATTTTTTTCCCAAAAAAAACGACCATGTATAGTAAGGCATTTTTTTTCTCCCAAAAAAAACGACCATGTATTGTAATGTTTTTATTTAGTAGTTATTACGTTTTTAGCGCCAGTGTTTCCTCATGATGGAGCCTCCACATTGGGAGGGATCGCTGGTCTTCTCTTGCGGGCGGGCAGTTGTCCCGGGGGCCCCTTGGCTTCGGGGAGCTGTGGCTCCCTTCCATCTGTATGGAGCGGTCTGCGGTCACTGTGGGCCAGCATTTTTTCTCCCAAAAAAACGACCATGTATAGTAAGGCATTTTTTTTTCTCTCCCAAAAAAAACGACCATGTATAGTAAGGCATTTTTTTCTCCCAAAAAAATGACCATGTATAGTAAGGCATTTTTTTCTCCCAAAAAAATGACCATGTATAGTAAGGCTTTTTTTTCCCCCAAAAAAACGACCATGTATAGTAAGGCATTTTTTTTCTCCCAAAAAAACGACCATGTATAGTAAGGCCTTTTTTTTCCCCCAAAAAAACGACCATGTATAGTAAGGCATTTTTTTCTCCCCAAAAAAACGACCATGTATAGTAAGGCATTTTTTTCTCCCAAAAAAACGACCATGTATAGTAAGGCATTTTTTTCTCCTAAAAAAATGACCATGTATAGTAAGGCATTTTTTTTTCCCAAAAAAAACGACCATGTATAGTAAGGCATTTTTTTCCCCAAAAAACGACCATGTATAGTAAGGCATTTTTTTCCCAAAAAAACGACCATGTATAGTAAGCCATTTTTTTTCTCTCCCAAAAAAAACGACCATGTATAGTAAGGCATTTTTTTCCCCCAAAAAACGACCATGTATAGTCAGGCATTTTTTTCTCCCAAAAAAATGACCATGTATAGTAAGGCCTTTTTTTCCCCCAAAAAAACGACCATGTATAGTAAGGCATTTTTTTCTCCCCAAAAAATTACCATGTATAGTAAGGCCTTTTTTTCCCCCAAAAAAACGACCATGTATAGTAAGGCATTTTTTTCTCCCAAAAAAATGACCATGTATAGTAAGGCCTTTTTTTTCCCCCAAAAAACGACCATGTATAGTAAGGCATTTTTCCCCCCAAAAAAACGACCATGTATAGTAAGGCATTTTTTTCTCCCCCAAAAAACGACCATGTATAGTAAGGCATTTTTTTTCTCCCAAAAAAACGACCATGTATAGTAAGGCATTTTTTTCCCAAAAAAACGACCATGTATAGTAAGGCATTTTTTTTCCCAAAAAAACGACCATGTATACTAAGGCATTTTTTTCCCAAAAAAACGACCATGTATAGTAAGGCATTTTTTTTCTCCAAAAAAAACGACTATGTATAGTAAGGCATTTTTTCCCCCAAAAAAACGACCATGTATAGTAAGGCATTTTTTTTCTCCCCAAAAAACGACCATGTATAGTAAGGCATTTTTTTCTCCCAAAAAAATGACCATGTATAGTAAGGCCTTTTTTTTCCCCCAAAAAAACGACCATGTATAGTAAGGCATTTTTTTCTCAAAAAAACGACCATGTATAGTAAAGCATTTTTTTCTCCCCCCAAAAAACGACCATGTATAGTAAGGCATTTTTCCCCCCAAAAAACGACCATGTATAGTAAGGCATTTTTTTCCCAAAAAAACGACCATGTATAGTAAGGCATTTTTTTTCCCCAAAAAACGACCATGTATAGTAAGGCATTTTTTTCCCCCAAAAAACGACCATGTATAGTAAGGCATTTTTTTTTTCAAAAAAAACCGACCGTGTATAGTAAGGCATTTTTTTTCTCCCAAGAAAACGACCATGTATAGTAGAGGTGTGCAAAATTTCCGATTCTTAGATTATTCACGATTCGGCCGTGGAACAATCGAGAACGATTCACAAAAGTCCAAATTCCGATTATATAAATATGCCAAGGGAACCGAAACTAAAAGTGGACCGGAGCGGAAAGTACGCGGAACTGAAACGCAGTAGCGCGCGCGGTCTTCGGGACGCTTAATGGGACGGACCGAGAGTACACATCCACAACTCACGCCTCGACATTCAAAACAACAACAAGCATGGCTGAGCTGACCAACCCACCTCTTCGTCAGATCAGACCTGCTCCGAAAAGGCAAACAACTTCAGGCGGAAGTATCAGCTAGCTGGCTGCAGTGCGTCGGTTAGTGTTCTACAGGGCGCCGCGCAGTGATACGAACGAACAGAAAAGTAGTGGCTGGCGGTAATGGCGTCTGACTTTATTCAGAAAAGAGTATTGTGGTGGAAATGTATCACGCTTTTGAAAACAAATAGTTTTTTTTAGAAGAAAAACGCTTTATTTCCGAGACCCCAGTCAGCTTGCTGGACTATTTTCCTCTCGTCCAACGTCGAACATGAACGCGTGTCACCGAACGCTGTCAGAAAGAAGTCAGTGCTGATCGCACACACGGGAGGTGAGGATCAAATTGAGATTCATGTTAAAAAAGCCGAACGATCCCTTTAATGTTTACACGTTCATGTTTTCACAAGTTAAAAAGCAGAAAAGCACTTGAGGGTTTTTTTTTTTTGTACCTCTGAGAAACTTTAATGTTTACATGTTCATCTTTACACAACTTAAAAAGCAGGAAAGCACTTTTTTTTTTTTTTTTTAGGCATTTGTATTGAAGTAGTAGTTCACATTGTCTTTCATTTATATCTCAGTGCACTTTTGAGTGGATAAAAATAATATATTTTTGCTCAATGCTATGTTTTATTCTGTTGAAGACTGAATATACTTAAAAGCTGTTGTTACAGAATGAGGACTTGAGTATTTTATTTACTGTTTTGAACTGTTAACTTGATACTGAAATAGTAGTTTATTTAGGCCTGAGAGGACTTTTGTACTATTTTTGTAACTAATGTACGAAACATTAAAAGCACCAAAATACATTGTTTTTTTTCTGCTGCCTGGGGGGAAATCAATAATCGTTTTATAATCGAATCGTAGCCTCTGAATCGTAATCGCAATCGAATCGTGAGGTGCCCCAAGATTCCCACCTCTAATGTATAGTAAGGCATTTTTCCCCCCCAAAAAACGACCATGTATAGTAAGGCATTTTTTTTCTCCCCAAAAAACGACCATGTATAGTAAGGCATTTTTTTCCCCAAAAAAACGACCATGTATAGTAAGGCATTTTTTTCTCCCCAAAAAAACGACCATGTATAGTAAGGCATTTTTTTTCCCAAAAAAATGACCATGTATACTAAGGCATTTTTTTTCCCCAAAAAACGACCATGTATAGTAAGGCATTTTTTTTCTCCAAAAAAAACAACCATGTATAGTAAGGCATTTTTTTCCCCCAAAAAAACGACCATGTATAGTAAGGCATTTTTTTTCTCCCCAAAAAACGACCATGTATAGTAAGGCATTTTTTTCTCCCAAAAAAATGACCATGTATAGTAAGGCCTTTTTTTTCCCCCAAAAAAACGACCATGTATAGTAAGGCATTTTTTTCTCAAAAAAACGACCATGTATAGTAAAGCATTTTTTTCTCCCCCCAAAAAACGACCATGTATAGTAAGGCATTTTTTCCCCCAAAAAAACGACCATGTATAGTAAGGCATTTTTTTTCCCCAAAAAACGACCATGTATAGTAAGGCATTTTTTTCTCCCAAAAAAACGACCATGTATAGTAAGGCATTTTTTTTTCTCCCAAAAAAATGACCATGTATAGTAAGGCATTTTTTTCCCAAAAAAACGACCATGTATAGTAAGGCATTTTTTTCTCCCCCCAAAAAACGACCATGTATAGTAAGGCATTTTTTCCCCCCAAAAAACGACCATGTATAGTAAGGCATTTTTTTTCCCCAAAAAACGACCATGTATAGTAAGGCATTTTTTTCTCCCAAAAAAAACGACCATGTATAGTAAGGCTTTTTTTTTTCTCCCCAAAAAATGACCATGTATAGTAAGGCATTTTTTTCCCAAAAAAACGACCATGTATAGTAAGGCATTTTTTTTTCTCAAAAAAACGACCATGTATAGTAAGGCATTTTTTTCTCCCAAAAAACGACCATGTATAGTAAGGCATTTTTTTTCTCTCAAAAAAACGACCATGTATAGTAAGGCATTTTTTTCCCCAAAAAACGACCATGTATAGTAAGGCATTTTTTTCTCCCAAAAAACGACCATGTATAGTAAGGCATTTTTTTCTCCCAAAAAAAAACGACCATGTATAGTAAGGCATTTTTTTTTCTCCCAAAAAAATGACCATGTATAGTAAGGCATTTTTTTCCCAAAAAAACGACCATGTATAGTAAGGCATTTTTTTTTCTCAAAAAAACGACCATGTATAGTAAGGCATTTTTTTCTCCCAAAAAACGACCATGTATAGTAAGGCATTTTTTTTTTCTCAAAAAAACGACCATGTATAGTAAGGCATTTTTTTCCCCAAAAAACGACCATGTATAGTAAGGCATTTTTTTTCTCCCAAAAAACGACCATGTATAGTAAGGCATTTTTTTCCCAAAAAAACGACCATGTATAGTAAGGCATTTTTTCTCCCAAAAAAACGACCATGTATAGTAAGGCATTTTTTTCCCCAAAAAACGACCATGTATAGTAAGGCATTTTTTTCCCCCAAAAAACGACCATGTATAGTAAGGCATTTTTTTCCCCAAAAAAACGACCATGTATAGTAAGGCATTTTTTTTCTCCCAAAAAAACGACCATGTATTGTAAGGCATTTTTTTTTCTCTCCCAAAAAAAACGACCATGTATAGTAAGGCATTTTTTTCTCCCAAAAAAATGACCATGTATAGTAAGGCCTTTTTTCCCCCAAAAAAACGACCATGTATAGTAAGGCATTTTTTTTCTCTCCCAAAAAAAACGACCATGTATAGTAAGGCATTTTTTTCCCAAAAAAAACGACCATGTATAGTCAGGCATTTTTTTCTCCCAAAAAAATGACCATGTATAGTAAGGCCTTTTTTTCCCCCAAAAAAACGACCATGTATAGTAAGGCATTTTTTTCTCCCAAAAAAATGACCATGTATAGTAAGGCCTTTTTTTTCTCCCAAAAAAATGACCATGTATAGTAAGGCCTTTTTTTCCCCCAAAAAAACGACCATGTATAGTAAGGCATTTTTTTCTCCCAAAAAAATGACCATGTATAGTAAGGCCTTTTTTTTCCCCCAAAAAACGACCATGTATAGTAAGGCATTTTTTTTCTCCCCAAAAAACGACCATGTATAGTAAGGCCTTTTTTTTCCCCCAAAAAAAAACGACCATGTATAGTAAGGCATTTTTTTTTCTCCCAAAAAAATGACCATGTATAGTAAGGCATTTTTTTCCCAAAAAAACGACCATGTATAGTAAGGCATTTTTTTTTCTCAAAAAAACGACCATGTATAGTAAGGCATTTTTTTCTCCCAAAAAACGACCATGTATAGTAAGGCATTTTTTTTCTCTCAAAAAAACGACCATGTATAGTAAGGCATTTTTTTCCCCAAAAAACGACCATGTATAGTAAGGCATTTTTTTTCTCCCAAAAAACGACCATGTATAATAAGGCATTTTTTTCCCAAAAAAACGACCATGTATAGTAAGGCATTTTTTCTCCCAAAAAAACGACCATGTATAGTAAGGCATTTTTTTCCCCAAAAAACGACCATGTATAGTAAGGCATTTTTTTCCCCCAAAAAACGACCATGTATAGTAAGGCATTTTTTTTCCCAAAAAAACGACCATGTATAGTAAGGCATTTTTTTTCCCAAAAAAACGACCATGTATAGTAAGGCATTTTTTTTCTCCCAAAAAAACGACCATGTATTGTAAGGCATTTTTTTTTCTCTCCCAAAAAAAACGACCATGTATAGTAAGGCATTTTTTTCTCCCAAAAAAATGACCATGTATAGTAAGGCCTTTTTTCCCCCCCAAAAACGACCATGTATAGTAAGGCATTTTTTTTCTCTCCCAAAAAAAAACGACCATGTATAGTAAGGCATTTTTTTCCCCAAAAAAACGACCATGTATAGTCAGGCATTTTTTTCTCCCAAAAAAATGACCATGTATAGTAAGGCCTTTTTTTCCCCCAAAAAAACGACCATGTATAGTAAGGCATTTTTTTCTCCCAAAAAAATGACCATTTATAGTAAGGCCTTTTTTTTCTCCCAAAAAAATGACCATGTATAGTAAGGCCTTTTTTTCCCCCAAAAAAACGACCATGTATAGTAAGGCATTTTTTTCTCCCAAAAAAATGACCATGTATAGTAAGGCCTTTTTTTTCCCCAAAAAAACGACCATGTATAGTAAGGCATTTTTTCCCCCAAAAAACGACCATGTATAGTAAGGCATTTTTTTCTCCCCCAAAAAACGACCATGTATAGTAAGGCATTTTTTTTCTCCCAAAAAAACGACCATGTATAGTAAGGCATTTTTTCCCCAAAAAAACGACCATGTATAGTAAGGCATTTTTTTCCCCAAAAAAACGACCATGTATACTAAGGCATTTTTTTTTCCCAAAAAAACGACCATGTATAGTAAGGCATTTTTTTTCTCCAAAAAAAACGACCATGTATAGTAAGGCATTTTTTTCCCCAAAAAAACGACCATGTATAGTAAGGCATTTTTTTTCTCCCCAAAAAACGACCATGTATAGTAAGGCATTTTTTTCTCCCAAAAAAATGACCATGTATAGTAAGGCCTTTTTTTTCCCCCAAAAAAACGACCATGTATAGTAAGGCATTTTTTTCTCAAAAAAACGACCATGTATAGTAAAGCATTTTTTTCTCCCCCCAAAAAACGACCATGTATAGTAAGGCATTTTTTCCCCCAAATAAACGACCATGTATAGTAAGGCATTTTTTTTCCCCAAAAAACGACCATGTATAGTAAGGCATTTTTTTCTCCCAAAAAAAACGACCATGTATAGTAAGGCATTTTTTTTTCTCCCAAAAAAATGACCATGTATAGTAAGGCATTTTTTTCCCAAAAAAACGACCATGTATAGTAAGGCATTTTTTTCTCCCCCCAAAAAACGACCATGTATAGTAAGGCATTTTTTCCCCCAAAAAAACGACCATGTATAGTAAGGCATTTTTTTTCCACAAAAAACGACCATGTATAGTAAGGCATTTTTTTCCTCCCAAAAAAAACGACCATGTATAGTAAGGCATTTTTTTTCTCCCAAAAAAATGACCATGTATAGTAAGGCATTTTTTTCCCCAAAAAACGACCATGTATAGTAAGGCATTTTTTTTTCTCAAAAAAACGACCATGTATAGTAAGGCATTTTTTTCTCCCAAAAAACGACCATGTATAGTAAGGCATTTTTTTTCTCTCAAAAAAACGACCATGTATAGTAAGGCATTTTTTTCCCCAAAAAACGACCATGTATAGTAAGGCATTTTTTTTCTCCCAAAAAACGACCATGTATAGTAAGGCATTTTTTTCCCAAAAAAACGACCATGTATAGTAAGGCATTTTTTTTCCCCAAAAAACGACCATGTATAGTAAGGCATTTTTTTCCCAAAAAAACGACCATGTATAGTAAGGCATTTTTTTTCCCCAAAAAACGACCATGTATAGTAAGGCATTTTTTTTCTCCCCAAAAAACGACCATGTATAGTAAGGCATTTTTTTCTCCCAAAAAAATGACCATGTATAGTAAGGCCTTTTTTTTCCCCCAAAAAAACGACCATGTATAGTAAGGCATTTTTTTCTCAAAAAAACGACCATGTATAGTAAAGCATTTTTTTCTCCCCCCAAAAAACGACCATGTATAGTAAGGCATTTTTTCCCCCAAAAAAACGACCATGTATAGTAAGGCATTTTTTTTCCCCAAAAAACGACCATGTATAGTAAGGCATTTTTTTCTCCCAAAAAAAACGACCATGTATAGTAAGGCATTTTTTTTTTCCCAAAAAAATGACCATGTATAGTAAGGCATTTTTTTCCCAAAAAAACGACCATGTATAGTAAGGCATTTTTTTCTCCCCCCAAAAAACGACCATGTATAGTAAGGCATTTTTTCCCCCCCAAAAAACGACCATGTATAGTAAGGCATTTTTTTTCCACAAAAAACGACCATGTATAGTAAGGCATTTTTTTCCTCCCAAAAAAAACGACCATGTATAGTAAGGCATTTTTTTTTCTCCCAAAAAAATGACCATGTATAGTAAGGCATTTTTTTCCCAAAAAAACGACCATGTATAGTAAGGCATTTTTTTTTCTAAAAAAAACGACCATGTATAGTAAGGCATTTTTTTCTCCCAAAAAACGACCATGTATAGTAAGGCATTTTTTTTCTCTCAAAAAAACGACCATGTATAGTAAGGCATTTTTTTCCCCAAAAAACGACCATGTATAGTAAGGCATTTTTTTTCTCCCAAAAAACGACCATGTATAGTAAGGCATTTTTTTCCCAAAAAAACGACCATGTATAGTAAGGCATTTTTTTCCCCCAAAAAACGACCATGTATAGTAAGGCATTTTTTTCCCCAAAAAACGACCATGTATAGTAAGGCATTTTTTTCCCCCAAAAAACGACCATGTATAGTAAGGCATTTTTTTTTTCAAAAAAAACAACCGTGTATAGTAAGGCATTTTTTTTCTCCCAAGAAAACGACCATGTATAGTAAGGCAGTTTTTCCCCCCAAAAAACGACCATGTATAGTAAGGCATTTTTTTTCTCCCCAAAAAACGACCATGTATAGTAAGGCATTTTTTCCCCCCAAAAAACGACCATGTATAGTAAGGCATTTTTTTCTCCCCAAAAAAACGACCATGTATAGTAAGGCATTTTTTTTCTCCCAAAAAAACGACCAAGTATAGTAAGGCATTTTTTTCCCAAAAAAACGACCATGTATAGTAAGGCATTTTTTTTTCTAAAAAAAACGACCATGTATAGTAAGGCATTTTTTTCTCCCAAAAAACGACCATGTATAGTAAGGCATTTTTTTTCTCTCAAAAAAACGACCATGTATAGTAAGGCATTTTTTTCCCCAAAAAACGACCATGTATAGTAAGGCATTTTTTTTCTCCCAAAAAACGACCATGTATAGTAAGGCATTTTTTTCCCAAAAAAACGACCATGTATAGTAAGGCATTTTTTTCCCCCAAAAAACGACCATGTATAGTAAGGCATTTTTTTCCCAAAAAAACGACCATGTATAGTAAGGCATTTTTTTCCCCCAAAAAACGACCATGTATAGTAAGGCATTTTTTTTTCAAAAAAAACGACCGTGTATAGTAAGGCATTTTTTTTCTCCCAAGAAAACGACCATGTATAGTAAGGCATTTTTCCCCCCAAAAAACGACCATGTATAGTAAGGCATTTTTTTTCTCCCCAAAAAACGACCATGTATAGTAAGGCATTTTTTCCCCCCAAAAAACGACCATGTATAGTAAGGCATTTTTTTCTCCCCAAAAAAACGACCATGTATAGTAAGGCATTTTTTTTCTCCCAAAAAAACGACCAAGTATAGTAAGGCATTTTTTTCCCAAAAAAAAGACCATGTTTCGTAAGGCATTTTTTTTCCCCAAAAAACGACCATGTATACTAAGGCATTTTTTTCCCCAAAAAAACGACCATGTATAGTAAGGCATTTTTTTTCTCCAAAAAAAACGACCATGTATAGTAAGGCATTTTTTCCCCCAAAAAAACGACCATGTATAGTAAGGCCTTTTTTTCCCCCCAAAAAAACGACCATGTATAAGGCATTTTTTTCTCAAAAAAACGACCATGTATAGTAAAGCATTTTTTTCTCCCCCCAAAAAACGACCATGTATAGTAAGGCATTTTTTCCCCCAAAAAAACGACCATGTATAGTAAGGCATTTTTTTCTCCCAAAAAAATGACCATGTATAGTAAGGCCTTTTTTTTCTCCCAAAAAAATGACCATGTATAGTAAGGCCTTTTCCCCCCCCAAAAAAACGACCATGTATAGTAAGGCATTTTTTTCTCCCAAAAAAATGACCATGTATAGTAAGGCCTTTTTTTTCCCCCAAAAAACGACCATGTATAGTAAGGCATTTTTTTCCCCAAAAAAACGACCATGTATAGTAAGGCATTTTTTTCTCCCCCAAAAAACGACCATGTATAGTAAGGCATTTTTTTTCTCCCAAAAAAACGACCATGTATAGTAAGGCATTTTTTTCCCAAAAAAACGACCATGTATAGTAAGGCATTTTTTTTCCCAAAAAAACGACCATGTATACTAAGGCATTTTTTTTCCCAAAAAAACGACCATGTATAGTAAGGCATTTTTTCTCCCCCCAAAAAACGACCATGTATAGTAAGGCATTTTTTCCCCCAAAAAAACGACCATGTATAGTAAGGCATTTTTTTTCCCCAAAAAACGACCATGTATAGTAAGGCATTTTTTTCTCCCAAAAAAAACGACCATGTATAGTAAGGCATTTTTTTTTCTCCCAAAAAAATGACCATGTATAGTAAGGCATTTTTTTCCCAAAAAAACGACCATGTATAGTAAGGCATTTTTTTCTCCCCCCAAAAAACGACCATGTATAGTAAGGCATTTTTCCCCCCAAAAAAACGACCATGTATAGTAAGGCATTTTTTTTCCACAAAAAACGACCATGTATAGTAAGGCATTTTTTTCCTCCCAAAAAAAACGACCATGTATAGTAAGGCATTTTTTTTTCTCCCAAAAAAATGACCATGTATAGTAAGGCATTTTTTTCCCAAAAAAACGACCATGTATAGTAAGGCATTTTTTTTTCTCAAAAAAACGACCATGTATAGTAAGGCATTTTTTTCTCCCAAAAAACGACCATGTATAGTAAGGCATTTTTTTTCTCTCAAAAAAACGACCATGTATAGTAAGGCATTTTTTTCCCCAAAAAACGACCATGTATAGTAAGGCATTTTTTTTCTCCCAAAAAACGACCATGTATAGTAAGGCATTTTTTTCCCAAAAAAACGACCATGTATAGTAAGGCATTTTTTTCCCCCAAAAAACGACCATGTATATATAGTAAGGCATTTTTTTTCCCAAAAAACGACCATGTATAGTAAGGCATTTTTTTCCCCCAAAAAACGACCATGTATAGTAAGGCATTTTTTTTCTCCCCAAAAAACGACCATGTAGTAAGGCATTTTTTTCTCAAAAAAACGACCATGTATAGTAAAGCATTTTTTTCTCCCCCCAAAAAACGACCATGTATAGTAAGGCATTTTTTCCCCCAAAAAAACGACCATGTATAGTAAGGCATTTTTTTTCCCCAAAAAACGACCATGTATAGTAAGGCATTTTTTTCTCTCAAAAAAACGACCATGTATAGTAAGGCATTTTTTTCCCCAAAAAACGACCATGTATAGTAAGGCATTTTTTTCCCAAAAAAATGACCATGTATAGTAAGGCATTTTTTTCTCCCCCCAAAAAACGACCATGTATAGTAAGGCATTTTTCCCCCCAAAAAAACGACCATGTATAGTAAGGCATTTTTTTTCCACAAAAAACGACCATGTATAGTAAGGCATTTTTTTCCTCCCAAAAAAAACGACCATGTATAGTAAGGCATTTTTTTTTCTCCCAAAAAAATGACCATGTATAGTAAGGCATTTTTTTCCCAAAAAAACGACCATGTATAGTAAGGCATTTTTTTTCTCTCAAAAAAACGACCATGTATAGTAGGGGTGTGAATTGCCTAGTACCTGACGATTCGATTCGTATCACGATTCACAGGTCACGATTCGATTCGATACCGATTTATCCCGATACGAATGGTCACGATTCGATACCGATTAATCCCGATACGAATTTATAAGTCGATTGTTGCGATTTTTTTTCATTCATGTTTAGAAAATACTAATCAGTAAGCTTGTAGAGTGTAAGATTTATATGAAAATTTATTATTTATTTATCTGAAATTTTCAGTCTTATAGAGGTTGTTAGTACAGCATTAAAATAAAAATATTAAGGCTTAATGTGCCGTTCATATAACATTCTTCCATGCTCAAGGTGTGAATCCTAAAAAAAAAAAAAAAAAAAAAAAAAAAAAATCAAAAAAAAAAAATCAAAAAAAAAAATCGATTCTGCCGATTATTGAATCGATTCGAGAATCGCGCGATGTAGTATCGCGATATATCGCCGAATCGATTTTTTTTTAACACCCCTAATGTATAGTAAGGCATTTTTTTCCCCAAAAAACGACCATGTATAGTAAGGCATTTTTTTTCTCCCAAAAAACGACCATGTATAGTAAGGCATTTTTTTCCCCCAAAAAAACGACCATGTATAGTAAGGCATTTTTTTCTCAAAAAAACGACCATGTATAGTAAAGCATTTTTTTCTCCCCCCAAAAAACGACCATGTATAGTAAGGCATTTTTTCCCCCAAAAAAACGACCATGTATAGTAAGGCATTTTTTTTCCCCAAAAAACGACCATGTATAGTAAGGCATTTTTTTCTCCCAAAAAAAACGACCATGTATAGTAAGGCATTTTTTTTTCTCCCAAAAAAATGACCATGTATAGTAAGGCATTTTTTTCCCAAAAAAACGACCATGTATAGTAAGGCATTTTTTTCTCCCCCCAAAAAACGACCATGTATAGTAAGGCATTTTTTCCCCCAAAAAAACGACCATGTATAGTAAGGCATTTTTTTTCCACAAAAAACGACCATGTATAGTAAGGCATTTTTTTCCTCCCAAAAAAAACGACCATGTATAGTAAGGCATTTTTTTTCTCCCAAAAAAATGACCATGTATAGTAAGGCATTTTTTTCCCAAAAAAACGACCATGTATAGTAAGGCATTTTTTTTTCTCAAAAAAACGACCATGTATAGTAAGGCATTTTTTTCCCAAAAAAATGACCATGTATAGTAAGGCATTTTTTTCTCCCCCCAAAAAACGACCATGTATAGTAAGGCATTTTTCCCCCCAAAAAAACGACCATGTATAGTAAGGCATTTTTTTTCCACAAAAAACGACCATGTATAGTAAGGCATTTTTTTTCCTCCCAAAAAAAACGACCATGTATAGTAAGGCATTTTTTTTTCTCCCAAAAAAATGACCATGTATAGTAAGGCATTTTTTTCCCAAAAAAACGACCATGTATAGTAAGGCATTTTTTTTTCTAAAAAAAACGACCATGTATAGTAAGGCATTTTTTTCTCCCAAAAAACGACCATGTATAGTAAGGCATTTTTTTTCTCTCAAAAAAACGACCATGTATAGTAGGGGTGTGAATTGCCTAGTACCTGACGATTCGATTCGTATCACGATTCACAGGTCACGATTCGATTCGATACCGATTTATCCCGATACGAATGGTCACGATTCGATACCGATTAATCCCGATACGAATTTATAAGTCGATTGTTGCGATTTTTTTTCATTCATGTTTAGAAAATACTAATCAGTAAGCTTGTAGAGTGTAAGATTTATATGAAAATTTATTATTTATTTATCTGAAATTTTCAGTCTTATAGAGGTTGTTAGTACAGCATTAAAATAAAAATATTAAGGCTTAATGTGCCGTTCATATAACATTCTTCCATGCTCAAGGTGTGAATCCTAAAAAAAAAAAAAAAAAAAAAAAAAATCAAAAAAAAAAATCGATTCTGCCGATTATTGAATCGATTCGAGAATCGCGCGATGTAGTATCGCGATATATCGCCGAATCGATTTTTTTTTAACACCCCTAATGTATAGTAAGGCATTTTTTTCCCCAAAAAACGACCATGTATAGTAAGGCATTTTTTTTCTCCCAAAAAACGACCATGTATAGTAAGGCATTTTTTTCCCCAAAAAACGACCATGTATAGTAAGGCATTTTTTTCCCCCAAAAAACGACCATGTATAGTAAGGCATTTTTTTCCCAAAAAAACGACCATGTATAGTAAGGCATTTTTTTTCCCAAAAAAACGACCGTGTATAGTAAGGCATTTTTTTTCTCCCAAGAAAACGACCATGTATAGTAAGGCATTTTTTCCCCCCAAAAAACGACCATGTATAGTAAGGCATTTTTTTTCTCCCCAAAAAACGACCATGTATAGTAAGGCATTTTTCCCCCCCAAAAAACGACCATGTATAGTAAGGCCTTTTTTTTCCCCCAAAAAAACGACCATGTATAGTAAGGCATTTTTTTCTCAAAAAAACGACCATGTATAGTAAAGCATTTTTTTCTCCCCCCAAAAAACGACCATGTATAGTAAGGCATTTTTCCCCCCAAAAAACGACCATGTATAGTAAGGCATTTTTTTCCCAAAAAAACGACCATGTATAGTAAGGCATTTTTTTCCCAAAAAAACGACCATGTATAGTAAGGCATTTTTTTCCCCCAAAAAACGACCATGTATAGTAAGGCATTTTTTTTTCCAAAAAAAACGACCGTGTATAGTAAGGCATTTTTTTTCTCCCAAGAAAACGACCATGTATAGTAAGGCATTTTCCCCCCCAAAAAAACGACCATGTATAGTAAGGCATTTTTTTTCTCCCCAAAAAACGACCATGTATAGTAAGGCATTTTTTTCCCCAAAAAAACGACCATGTATAGTAAGGCATTTTTTTCTCCCCAAAAAAACGACCATGTATAGTAAGGCATTTTTTTTCCCAAAAAAACGACCATGTATACTAAGGCATTTTTTTTCCCAAAAAAACGACCATGTATAGTAAGGCATTTTTTTTCTCCAAAAAAAACAACCATGTATAGTAAGGCATTTTTTTCCCCAAAAAAACGACCATGTATAGTAAGGCATTTTTTTTCTCCCCAAAAAACGACCATGTATAGTAAGGCATTTTTTTCTCCCAAAAAAATGACCATGTATAGTAAGGCCTTTTTTTTCCCCCCAAAAAACGACCATGTATAGTAAGGCATTTTTTTCTCAAAAAAACGACCATGTATAGTAAAGCATTTTTTTCTCCCCCCAAAAAACGACCATGTATAGTAAGGCATTTTTTCCCCCAAAAAAACGACCATGTATAGTAAGGCATTTTTTTTCCCCAAAAAACGACCATGTATAGTAAGGCATTTTTTTCTCCCAAAAAAAACGACCATGTATAGTAAGGCATTTTTTTTTCTCCCAAAAAAATGACCATGTATAGTAAGGCATTTTTTTCCCAAAAAAACGACCATGTATAGTAAGGCATTTTTTTCTCCCCCCAAAAAACGACCATGTATAGTAAGGCATTTTTTCCCCCCAAAAAACGACCATGTATAGTAAGGCATTTTTTTTCCACAAAAAACGACCATGTATAGTAAGGCATTTTTTTCCTCCCAAAAAAAACGACCATGTATAGTAAGGCATTTTTTTTCTCCCAAAAAAATGACCATGTATAGTAAGGCATTTTTTTCCCAAAAAAACGACCATGTATAGTAAGGCATTTTTTTTTCTCAAAAAAACGACCATGTATAGTAAGGCATTTTTTTCTCCCAAAAAACGACCATGTATAGTAAGGCATTTTTTTTCTCTCAAAAAAACGACCATGTATAGTAAGGCATTTTTTTCCCCAAAAAACGACCATGTATAGTAAGGCATTTTTTTTCTCCCAAAAAACGACCATGTATAGTAAGGCATTTTTTTCCCCCAAAAAACGACCATGTATAGTAAGGCATTTTTTTCCCAAAAAAACGACCATGTATAGTAAGGCATTTTTTTCTCCCCCCAAAAAACGACCATGTATAGTAAGGCATTTTTTCCCCCCAAAAAACGACCATGTATAGTAAGGCATTTTTTTTCCCCAAAAAACGACCATGTATAGTAAGGCATTTTTTTCTCCCAAAAAAAACGACCATGTATAGTAAGGCATTTTTTTTTCTCCCAAAAAAATGACCATGTATAGTAAGGCATTTTTTTCCCAAAAAAACGACCATGTATAGTAAGGCATTTTTTTCTCCCCCCAAAAAACGACCATGTATAGTAAGGCATTTTTTCCCCCCAAAAAACGACCATGTATAGTAAGGCATTTTTTTTCCACAAAAAACGACCATGTATAGTAAGGCATTTTTTTCCTCCCAAAAAAAACGACCATGTATAGTAAGGCATTTTTTTTCTCCCAAAAAAATGACCATGTATAGTAAGGCATTTTTTTCCCAAAAAAACGACCATGTATAGTAAGGCATTTTTTTTTCTCAAAAAAACGACCATGTATAGTAAGGCATTTTTTTCTCCCAAAAAACGACCATGTATAGTAAGGCATTTTTTTTCTCTCAAAAAAACGACCATGTATAGTAAGGCATTTTTTTCCCCAAAAAACGACCATGTATAGTAAGGCATTTTTTTTCTCCCAAAAAACGACCATGTATAGTAAGGCATTTTTTTCCCCCAAAAAACGACCATGTATAGTAAGGCATTTTTTTCCCAAAAAAACGACCATGTATAGTAAGGCATTTTTTTTCCCCAAAAAACGACCATGTATAGTAAGGCATTTTTTTTTCCAAAAAAACGACCGTGTATAGTAAGGCATTTTTTTTCTCCCAAGAAAACGACCATGTATAGTAAGGCATTTTTTCCCCCCAAAAAACGACCATGTATAGTAAGGCATTTTTTTTCTCCCCAAAAAACGACCATGTATAGTAAGGCATTTTTTCCCCCAAAAAACGACCATGTATAGTAAGGCATTTTTTTCTCCCCAAAAAAACGACCATGTATAGTAAGGCATTTTTTTTCTCCCAAAAAAACGACCAAGTATAGTAAGGCATTTTTTTCCCAAAAAAACGACCATGTATAGTAAGGCATTTTTTTTCCCCAAAAAACGACCATGTATACTAAGGCATTTTTTTTCCCAAAAAAACGACCATGTATAGTAAGGCATTTTTTTTCTCCAAAAAAAACGACCATGTATAGTAAGGCATTTTTTTCCCCAAAAAAACGACCATGTATAGTAAGGCATTTTTTTTCTCCCCAAAAAACGACCATGTATAGTAAGGCTTTTTTTTTTCTCCCAAAAAAATGACCATGTATAGTAAGGCATTTTTTTCCCAAAAAAACGACCATGTATAGTAAGGCATTTTTTTTTCTCAAAAAACGACCATGTATAGTAAGGCATTTTTTTTCCCAAAAAAACGACCATGTATAGTAAGGCATTTTTTTTCCCAAAAAAACGACCATGTATAGTAAGGCATTTTTTTTCTCCCAAAAAAACGACCATGTATTGTAAGGCATTTTTTTTTCTCTCCCAAAAAAAACGACCATGTATAGTAAGGCATTTTTTTCTCCCAAAAAAATGACCATGTATAGTAAGGCCTTTTTTCCCCCAAAAAAACGACCATGTATAGTAAGGCATTTTTTTCCCCCAAAAAACGACCATGTATAGTAAGGCATTTTTTTCCCCAAAAAACGACCATGTATAGTAAGGCATTTTTTTTCCCCAAAAAACGACCATGTATAGTAAGGCATTTTTTTTCTCTCAAAAAAACGACCATGTATAGTAAGGCATTTTTTTCCCCAAAAAACGACCATGTATAGTAAGGCATTTTTTTCTCCCAAAAAAAACGACCATGTATAGTAAGGCATTTTTTTTTCTCCCAAAAAAATGACCATGTATAGTAGGGCATTTTTTTCCCAAAAAAACGACCATGTATAGTAAGGCATTTTTTCCCCCCCAAAAAACGACCATGTATAGTAAGGCATTTTTTTCTCCCAAAAAAATGACCATGTATAGTAAGGCCTTTTTTTTCTCCCAAAAAAATGACCATGTATAGTAAGGCCTTTTTTTCCCCCAAAAAAACGACCATGTATAGTAAGTCATTTTTTTCTCCCAAAAAAATGACCATGTATAGTAAGGCCTTTTTTTTCCCCCAAAAAACGACCATGTATAGTAAGGCATTTTTTCCCCAAAAAAACGACCATGTATAGTAAGGCATTTTTTTCTCCCCCAAAAAACGACCATGTATAGTAAGGCATTTTTTTTCTCCCAAAAAAACGACCATGTATAGTAAGGCATTTTTTTCCCAAAAAAACGACCATGTATAGTAAGGCATTTTTTCCCCCAAAAAAACGACCATGTATAGTAAGGCATTTTTTTTCCCCAAAAAACGACCATGTATAGTAAGGCATTTTTTTCTCCCAAAAAAAACGACCATGTATAGTAAGGCATTTTTTTTTCTCCCAAAAAAATGACCATGTATAGTAAAGCATTTTTTCCCAAAAAAACGACCATGTATAGTAAGGCATTTTTTCCCCCAAAAAAACGACCATGTATAGTAAGGCATTTTTTTTCCACAAAAAACGACCATGTATAGTAAGGCATTTTTTTCCTCCCAAAAAAAACGACCATGTATAGTAAGGCATTTTTTTTTCTCCCAAAAAAATGACCATGTATAGTAAGGCATTTTTTTCCCAAAAAAACGACCATGTATAGTAAGGCATTTTTTTTTCTCAAAAAAACGACCATGTATAGTAAGGCATTTTTTTCTCCCAAAAAACGACCATGTATAGTAAGGCATTTTTTTTCTCTCAAAAAACGACCATGTATAGTAAGGCATTTTTTTCCCCAAAAAACGACCATGTATAGTAAGACATTTTTTTTCTCCCAAAAAACGACCATGTATAGTAAGGCATTTTTTTCCCAAAAAAACGACCATGTATAGTAAGGCATTTTTTTTCCCCAAAAAACGACCATGTATAGTAAGGCATTTTTTTCCCAAAAAAACGACTATGTATAGTAAGGCATTTTTTTTCCCCAAAAAACGACCATGTATAGTAAGGCATTTTTTTTCTCCCCAAAAAACGACCATGTATAGTAAGGCATTTTTTTCTCCCAAAAAAATGACCATGTATAGTAAGGCCTTTTTTTTCCCCCAAAAAATCGACCATGTATAGTAAGGCATTTTTTTCTCAAAAAAACGACCATGTATAGTAAAGCATTTTTTTCTCCCCCCAAAAAACGACCATGTATAGTAAGGCATTTTTTCCCCCAAAAAAACGACCATGTATAGTAAGGCATTTTTTTTCCCCAAAAAACGACCATGTATAGTAAGGCATTTTTTTCTCCCCAAAAAAACGACCATGTATAGTAAGGCATTTTTTTTCTCCCAAAAAAACGACCAAGTATAGTAAGGCATTTTTTTCCCAAAAAAACGACCATGTATAGTAAGGCATTTTTTTTCCCAAAAAAACGACCATGTATACTAAGGCATTTTTTTCTCCCAAAAAAACGACCATGTATAGTAAGGCATTTTTTTTCTCCCCAAAAAACGACCATGTATAGTAAGGCATTTTTTTCTCCCAAAAAAATGACCATGTATAGTAAGGCCTTTTTTTTCCCCAAAAAAATCGACCATGTATAGTAAGGCATTTTTTTCTCAAAAAAACGACCATGTATAGTAAAGCATTTTTTTCTCCCCCCAAAAAACGACCATGTATAGTAAGGCATTTTTTCCCCCAAAAAAACGACCATGTATAGTAAGGCATTTTTTTTCCCCAAAAAACGACCATGTATAGTAAGGCATTTTTTTCTCCCCAAAAAAACGACCATGTATAGTAAGGCATTTTTTTTCTCCCAAAAAAACGACCAAGTATAGTAAGGCATTTTTTTCCCAAAAAAACGACCATGTATAGTAAGGCATTTTTTTTCCCAAAAAAACGACCATGTATACTAAGGCATTTTTTTTCCCAAAAAACGACCATGTATAGTAAGGCATTTTTTTTCTCCCCAAAAAACGACCATGTATAGTAAGGCATTTTTTTCTCCCAAAAAAATGACCATGTATAGTAAGGCCTTTTTTTTCCCCCCAAAAAACGACCATGTATAGTAAGGCATTTTTTTTTCTCAAAAAAACGACCATGTATAGTAAGGCATTTTTTTCTCCCAAAAAACGACCATGTATAGTAAGGCATTTTTTTTCTCTCAAAAAACGACCATGGCATTTTTTTCCCCAAAAAACGACCATGTATAGTAAGGCATTTTTTTTCTCCCAAAAAACGACCATGTATAGTAAGGCATTTTTTTCCCAAAAAAACGACCATGTATAGTAAGGCATTTTTTTTCCCCAAAAAACGACCATGTATAGTAAGGCATTTTTTTCCCAAAAAAACGACTATGTATAGTAAGGCATTTTTTTTCCCCAAAAAACGACCATGTATAGTAAGGCATTTTTTTTCTCCCCAAAAAACGACCATGTATAGTAAGGCATTTTTTTCTCCCAAAAAAATGACCATGTATAGTAAGGCCTTTTTTTTCCCCCAAAAAATCGACCATGTATAGTAAGGCATTTTTTTCTCAAAAAAACGACCATGTATAGTAAAGCATTTTTTTCTCCCCCCAAAAAACGACCATGTATAGTAAGGCATTTTTTCCCCCAAAAAAACGACCATGTATAGTAAGGCATTTTTTTTCCCCAAAAAACGACCATGTATAGTAAGGCATTTTTTTCTCCCCAAAAAAACGACCATGTATAGTAAGGCATTTTTTTTCTCCCAAAAAAACGACCAAGTATAGTAAGGCATTTTTTTCCCAAAAAAACGACCATGTATAGTAAGGCATTTTTTTTCCCAAAAAAACGACCATGTATACTAAGGCATTTTTTTTCCCCAAAAAACGACCATGTATAGTAAGGCATTTTTTTTCTCCCCAAAAAACGACCATGTATAGTAAGGCATTTTTTTCTCCCAAAAAAATGACCATGTATAGTAAGGCCTTTTTTTTCCCCAAAAAAATCGACCATGTATAGTAAGGCATTTTTTTCTCAAAAAAACGACCATGTATAGTAAAGCATTTTTTTCTCCCCCCAAAAAACGACCATGTATAGTAAGGCATTTTTTCCCCCAAAAAAACGACCATGTATAGTAAGGCATTTTTTTTCCCCAAAAAACGACCATGTATAGTAAGGCATTTTTTTCTCCCCAAAAAAACGACCATGTATAGTAAGGCATTTTTTTTCTCCCAAAAAAACGACCAAGTATAGTAAGGCATTTTTTTCCCAAAAAAACGACCATGTATAGTAAGGCATTTTTTTTCCCAAAAAAACGACCATGTATACTAAGGCATTTTTTTTCCCAAAAAAACGACCATGTATAGTAAGGCATTTTTTTTCTCCAAAAAAAACGACCATGTATAGTAAGGCATTTTTTTCCCCAAAAAAACGACCATGTATAGTAAGGCATTTTTTTTCTCCCCAAAAAACGACCATGTATAGTAAGGCCTTTTTTTTCCCCCAAAAAAACGACCATGTATAGTAAGGCATTTTTTTCTCAAAAAAACGACCATGTATAGTAAAGCATTTTTTTCTCCCCCCAAAAAACGACCATGTATAGTAAGGCATTTTTTCCCCCAAAAAAACGACCATGTATAGTAAGGCATTTTTTTTCCCCAAAAAACGACCATGTATAGTAAGGCATTTTTTTCTCCCAAAAAAAACGACCATGTATAGTAAGGCATTTTTTTTTCTCCCAAAAAAATGACCATGTATAGTAAGGCATTTTTTTCCCAAAAAAACGACCATGTATAGTAAGGCATTTTTTTCTCCCCCCAAAAAACGACCATGTATAGTAAGGCATTTTTTTTCTCCAAAAAAAACGACCATGTATAGTAAGGCATTTTTCCCCCCAAAAAAACGACCATGTATAGTAAGGCATTTTTTCCCCCCAAAAAACGACCATGTATATAGTAAGGCATTTTTTTCTCCCAAAAAAAAACGACCATGTATAGTAAGGCTTTTTTTTTTCTCCCAAAAAAATGACCATGTATAGTAAGGCATTTTTTTCCCAAAAAAACGACCATGTATAGTAAGGCATTTTTTTTTCTCAAAAAAACGACCATGTATAGTAAGGCATTTTTTTTTTCTCAAAAAAACGACCATGTATAGTAAGGCATTTTTTTCCCCAAAAAACGACCATGTATAGTAAGGCATTTTTTTTCTCCCAAAAAACGACCATGTATAGTAAGGCATTTTTTTCCCAAAAAAACGACCATGTATAGTAAGGCATTTTTTCTCCCAAAAAAACGACCATGTATAGTAAGGCATTTTTTTTCCCCAAAAAACGACCATGTATAGTAAGGCATTTTTTTTCCCCAAAAAACGACCATGTATAGTAAGGCATTTTTTTCCCCAAAAAAACGACCATGTATAGTAAGGCATTTTTTTTCTCCAAAAAAAACGACCATGTATAGTAAGGCATTTTTCCCCCCAAAAAAACGACCATGTATAGTAAGGCATTTTTTCCCCCCAAAAAACGACCATGTATATAGTAAGGCATTTTTTTCTCCCAAAAAAAAACGACCATGTATAGTAAGGCTTTTTTTTTTCTCCCAAAAAAATGACCATGTATAGTAAGGCATTTTTTTCCCAAAAAAACGACCATGTATAGTAAGGCATTTTTTTTTCTCAAAAAAACGACCATGTATAGTAAGGCATTTTTTTTTTCTCAAAAAAACGACCATGTATAGTAAGGCATTTTTTTCCCCAAAAAACGACCATGTATAGTAAGGCATTTTTTTTCTCCCAAAAAACGACCATGTATAGTAAGGCATTTTTTTCCCAAAAAAACGACCATGTATAGTAAGGCATTTTTTCTCCCAAAAAAACGACCATGTATAGTAAGGCATTTTTTTTCCCCAAAAAACGACCATGTATAGTAAGGCATTTTTTTTCCCCAAAAAACGACCATGTATAGTAAGGCATTTTTTTCCCCAAAAAAACGACCATGTATAGTAATGCATTTTTTTTCCCAAAAAAACGACCATGTATCGTAAGGCATTTTTTTTCTCCCAAAAAAACGACCATGTATTGTAAGGCATTTTTTTTTCTCTCCCAAAAAAAACGACCATGTATAGTAAGGCATTTTTTTCTCCCACAAAAAACGACCATGTATAGTAAGGCATTTTTTTCCTCCCAAAAAAAACGACCATGTATAGTAAGGCATTTTTTTTTCTCCCAAAAAAATGACCATGTATAGTAAGGCATTTTTTTCCCAAAAAAACGACCATGTATAGTAAGGCATTTTTTTTTCTCAAAAAAACGACCATGTATAGTAAGGCATTTTTTTCTCCCAAAAAACGACCATGTATAGTAAGGCATTTTTTTTCTCTCAAAAAACGACCATGTATAGTAAGGCATTTTTTTCCCCAAAAAACGACCATGTATAGTAAGGCATTTTTTTTCTCCCAAAAAACGACCATGTATAGTAAGGCATTTTTTTCCCAAAAAAACGACCATGTATAGTAAGGCATTTTTTTTCCCCAAAAAACGACCATGTATAGTAAGGCATTTTTTTCCCAAAAAAACGACTATGTATAGTAAGGCATTTTTTTTCCCCAAAAAACGACCATGTATAGTAAGGCATTTTTTTTCTCCCCAAAAAACGACCATGTATAGTAAGGCATTTTTTTCTCCCAAAAAAATGACCATGTATAGTAAGGCCTTTTTTTTCCCCCAAAAAATCGACCATGTATAGTAAGGCATTTTTTTCTCAAAAAAACGACCATGTATAGTAAAGCATTTTTTTCTCCCCCCAAAAAACGACCATGTATAGTAAGGCATTTTTTCCCCCAAAAAAACGACCATGTATAGTAAGGCATTTTTTTTCCCAAAAAAACGACCATGTATAGTAAGGCATTTTTTTCTCCCCAAAAAAACGACCATGTATAGTAAGGCATTTTTTTTCTCCCAAAAAAACGACCAAGTATAGTAAGGCATTTTTTTCCCAAAAAAACGACCATGTATAGTAAGGCATTTTTTTTCCCAAAAAAACGACCATGTATACTAAGGCATTTTTTTTCCCAAAAAAACGACCATGTATAGTAAGGCATTTTTTTTCTCCAAAAAAAACGACCATGTATAGTAAGGCATTTTTTTCCCCAAAAAAACGACCATGTATAGTAAGGCATTTTTTTTCTCCCCAAAAAACGACCATGTATAGTAAGGCATTTTTTTCTCCCAAAAAAATGACCATGTATAGTAAGGCCTTTTTTTTCCCCCAAAAAAACGACCATGTATAGTAAGGCATTTTTTTCTCAAAAAAACGACCATGTATAGTAAAGCATTTTTTTCTCCCCCCAAAAAACGACCATGTATAGTAAGGCATTTTTTCCCCCAAAAAAACGACCATGTATAGTAAGGCATTTTTTTTCCCCAAAAAACGACCATGTATAGTAAGGCATTTTTTTCTCCCAAAAAAAACGACCATGTATAGTAAGGCATTTTTTTTTCTCCCAAAAAAATGACCATGTATAGTAAGGCATTTTTTTCCCAAAAAAACGACCATGTATAGTAAGGCATTTTTTTCTCCCCCCAAAAAACGACCATGTATAGTAAGGCATTTTTCCCCCCAAAAAAACGACCATGTATAGTAAGGCATTTTTTTCCCCAAAAAACGACCATGTATAGTAAGGCATTTTTTTTCTCCCAAAAAACGACCATGTATAGTAAGGCATTTTTTTCCCAAAAAAACGACCATGTATAGTAAGGCATTTTTTCTCCCAAAAAAACGACCATGTATAGTAAGGCATTTTTTTTCCCCAAAAAACGACCATGTATAGTAAGGCATTTTTTTTCCCCAAAAAACGACCATGTATAGTAAGGCATTTTTTTCCCCAAAAAAACGACCATGTATAGTAATGCATTTTTTTTCCCAAAAAAACGACCATGTATAGTAAGGCATTTTTTTTCTCCCAAAAAAACGACCATGTATTGTAAGGCATTTTTTTTTCTCTCCCAAAAAAAACGACCATGTATAGTAAGGCATTTTTTTCTCCCAAAAAAATGACCATGTATAGTAAGGCCTTTTTTCCCCCCAAAAAACGACCATGTATAGTAAGGCATTTTTTTTCTCTCCCAAAAAAAACGACCATGTATAGTAAGGCATTTTTTTCCCCAAAAAAACGACCATGTATAGTCAGGCATTTTTTTCTCCCAAAAAAATGACCATGTATAGTAAGGCCTTTTTTCCCCCCCAAAAAACGACCATGTATAGTAAGGCATTTTTTTCTCCCAAAAAAATGACCATGTATAGTAAGGCCTTTTTTTTCTCCCAAAAAAATGACCATGTATAGTAAGGCCTTTTTTTCCCCCAAAAAAACGACCATGTATAGTAAGGCATTTTTTTCTCCCAAAAAAATGACCATGTATAGTAAGGCCTTTTTTTCCCCCCAAAAAACGACCATGTATAGTAAGGCATTTTTTTCCCCCAAAAAACGACCATGTATAGTAAGGCATTTTTTTCTCCCCCAAAAAACGACCATGTATAGTAAGGCATTTTTTTTCTCCCAAAAAAACGACCATGTATAGTAAGGCATTTTTTTCCCAAAAAAACGACCATGTATAGTAAGGCATTTTTTTTCCCAAAAAAACGACCATGTATACTAAGGCATTTTTTTTCCCAAAAAAACGACCATGTATAGTAAGGCATTTTTTTTCTCCAAAAAAAACGACCATGTATAGTAAGGCATTTTTTCCCCCAAAAAAACGACCATGTATAGTAAGGCATTTTTTTTCTCCCCAAAAAACGACCATGTATAGTAAGGCATTTTTTTCTCCCAAAAAAATGACCATGTATAGTAAGGCCTTTTTTTTCCCCCCAAAAAACGACCATGTATAGTAAGGCATTTTTTTCTCAAAAAAACGACCATGTATAGTAAAGCATTTTTTTCTCCCCCCAAAAAACGACCATGTATAGTAAGGCATTTTTTCCCCCAAAAAAACGACCATGTATAGTAAGGCATTTTTTTTCCCCAAAAAACGACCATGTATAGTAAGGCATTTTTTTCTCCCAAAAAAAACGACCATGTATAGTAAGGCATTTTTTTTTCTCCCAAAAAAATGACCATGTATAGTAAGGCATTTTTTTCCCAAAAAAACGACCATGTATAGTAAGGCATTTTTTTCTCCCCCCAAAAAACGACCATGTATAGTAAGGCATTTTTTCCCCCCAAAAAACGACCATGTATAGTAAGGCATTTTTTTTCCACAAAAAACGACCATGTATAGTAAGGCATTTTTTTCCCCAAAAAAACGACCATGTATAGTAAGGCATTTTTTTCCCCAAAAAAACGACCATGTATAGTCAGGCATTTTTTTCTCCCAAAAAAATGACCATGTATAGTAAGGCCTTTTTTCCCCCCCAAAAAACGACCATGTATAGTAAGGCATTTTTTTCTCCCAAAAAAATGACCATGTATAGTAAGGCCTTTTTTTTCTCCCAAAAAAATGACCATGTATAGTAAGGCCTTTTTTTCCCCCAAAAAAACGACCATGTATAGTAAGGCATTTTTTTCTCCCAAAAAAATGACCATGTATAGTAAGGCCTTTTTTTCCCCCAAAAAAACGACCATGTATAGTAAGGCATTTTTTCCCCCCAAAAAACGACCATGTATAGTAAGGCATTTTTTTCTCCCCCAAAAAACGACCATGTATAGTAAGGCATTTTTTTTCTCCCAAAAAAACGACCATGTATAGTAAGGCATTTTTTTCCCAAAAAAACGACCATGTATAGTAAGGCATTTTTTTTCCCAAAAAAACGACCATGTATACTAAGGCATTTTTTTTCCCAAAAAAACGACCATGTATAGTAAGGCATTTTTTTTCTCCAAAAAAAACGACCATGTATAGTAAGGCATTTTTTTCCCCAAAAAAACGACCATGTATAGTAAGGCATTTTTTTTCTCCCCAAAAAACGACCATGTATAGTAAGGCATTTTTTTCTCCCAAAAAAATGACCATGTATAGTAAGGCCTTTTTTTTCCCCCAAAAAAACGACCATGTATAGTAAGGCATTTTTTTCTCAAAAAAACGACCATGTATAGTAAAGCATTTTTTTCTCCCCCCAAAAAACGACCATGTATAGTAAGGCATTTTTTCCCCCAAAAAAACGACCATGTATAGTAAGGCATTTTTTTCTCCCCCCAAAAAACGACCATGTATAGTAAGGCATTTTTTCCCCCCAAAAAACGACCATGTATAGTAAGGCATTTTTTTTCCACAAAAAACGACCATGTATAGTAAGGCATTTTTTTCCTCCCAAAAAAAACGACCATGTATAGTAAGGCATTTTTTTCCCCAAAAAAACGACCGTGTATAGTAAGGCATTTTTTTCCCCAAAAAAACGACCATGTATAGTAAGGCATTTTTTTTCTCCCCAAAAAACGACCATGTATAGTAAGGCATTTTTTTCTCCCAAAAAAATGACCATGTATAGTAAGGCCTTTTTTTTCCCCCAAAAAAACGACCATGTATAGTAAGGCATTTTTTTCTCAAAAAAACGACCATGTATAGTAAAGCATTTTTTTCTCCCCCCAAAAAACGACCATGTATAGTAAGGCATTTTTTCCCCCAAAAAAACGACCATGTATAGTAAGGCATTTTTTTTCCCCAAAAAACGACCATGTATAGTAAGGCATTTTTTTCTCCCAAAAAAAACGACCATGTATAGTAAGGCTTTTTTTTTTCTCCCAAAAAAATGACCATGTATAGTAAGGCCTTTTTATTCCCAAAATAACGACCATGTATAGTAAGGCATTTTTTTCTCCCCCCAAAAAAACGACCATGTATAGTAAGGCATTTTTTCCCCCCAAAAAACGACCATGTATAGTAAGGCATTTTTTTTCCACAAAAAACGACCATGTATAGTAAGGCATTTTTTTCCCCAAAAAAACGACCATGTATAGTAAGGCATTTTTTTCCCCAAAAAAACGACCATGTATAGTCAGGCATTTTTTTCTCCCAAAAAAATGACCATGTATAGTAAGGCCTTTTTTCCCCCCCAAAAAACGACCATGTAGAGTAAGGCATTTTTTTCTCCCAAAAAAATGACCATGTATAGTAAGGCCTTTTTTTTCTCCCAAAAAAATGACCATGTATAGTAAGGCCTTTTTTTCCCCCCAAAAAACGACCATGTATAGTAAGGCATTTTTTTCTCCCAAAAAAATGACCATGTATAGTAAGGCCTTTTTTTCCCCCCAAAAAACGACCATGTATAGTAAGGCATTTTTTCCCCCCAAAAAACGACCATGTATAGTAAGGCATTTTTTTTCCCAAAAAAACGACCATGTATACTAAGGCATTTTTTTTCCCAAAAAAACGACCATGTATAGTAAGGCATTTTTTTTCTCCAAAAAAAACGACCATGTATAGTAAGGCATTTTTTTCCCCAAAAAAACGACCATGTATAGTAAGGCATTTTTTTTCTCCCCAAAAAACGACCATGTATAGTAAGGCATTTTTTCTCCCAAAAAAATGACCATGTATAGTAAGGCCTTTTTTTTCCCCCAAAAAACGACCATGTATATATAGTAAGGCATTTTTTTCTAAAAAAAAACGACCATGTATAGTAAAGCATTTTTTTCTCCCCCCAAAAAACGACCATGTATAGTAAGGCATTTTTTCCCCCAAAAAAAACGACCATGTATAGTAAGGCATTTTTTTCTCCCCCCAAAAAACGACCATGTATAGTAAGGCATTTTTTTCCCCCAAAAAACGACCATGTATAGTAAGGCATTTTTTTTCCACAAAAAACGACCATGTATAGTAAGGCATTTTTTTCCTCCCAAAAAAACGACCATGTATAGTAAGGCATTTTTTTTCTCCCCAAAAAACGACCATGTATAGTAAGGCATTTTTTTCTCCCAAAAAAATGACCATGTATAGTAAGGCCTTTTTTTCCCCCCAAAAAAACGACCATGTATAGTAAGGCATTTTTTTCTCAAAAAAACGACCATGTATAGTAAAGCATTTTTTTCTCCCCCCAAAAAACGACCATGTATAGTAAGGCATTTTTTCCCCCAAAAAAACGACCATGTATAGTAAGGCATTTTTTTTCCCCAAAAAACGACCATGTATAGTAAGGCATTTTTTTCTCCCAAAAAAAACGACCATGTATAGTAAGGCATTTTTTTTTCTCCCAAAAAAATGACCATGTATAGTAAGGCATTTTTTTCCCAAAAAAACGACCATGTATAGTAAGGCATTTTTTTCTCCCCCCAAAAAACGACCATGTATAGTAAGGCATTTTTTCCCCCCAAAAAACGACCATGTATAGTAAGGCATTTTTTTTCCACAAAAAACGACCATGTATAGTAAGGCATTTTTTTCCCCAAAAAAACGACCATGTATAGTAAGGCATTTTTTTCCCCAAAAAAACGACCATGTATAGTCAGGCATTTTTTTCTCCCAAAAAAATGACCATGTATAGTAAGGCCTTTTTTCCCCCCCAAAAAACGACCATGTATAGTAAGGCATTTTTTTCTCCCAAAAAAATGACCATGTATAGTAAGGCCTTTTTTTTCTCCCAAAAAAATGACCATGTATAGTAAGGCCTTTTTTTCCCCCAAAAAAACGACCATGTATAGTAAGGCATTTTTTCCCCCCAAAAAACGACCATGTATAGTAAGGCATTTTTTTCTCCCCCAAAAAACGACCATGTATAGTAAGGCATTTTTTTTCTCCCAAAAAAACGACCATGTATAGTAAGGCATTTTTTTCCCAAAAAAACGACCATGTATAGTAAGGCATTTTTTTTTCCCAAAAAAACGACCATGTATACTAAGGCATTTTTTTTCCCAAAAAAACGACCATGTATAGTAAGGCATTTTTTTTCTCCAAAAAAAACGACCATGTATAGTAAGGCATTTTTTTCCCCAAAAAAACGACCATGTATAGTAAGGCATTTTTTTTCTCCCCAAAAAACGACCATGTATAGTAAGGCATTTTTTTCTCCCAAAAAAATGACCATGTATAGTAAGGCCTTTTTTTTCCCCCAAAAAAACGACCATGTATAGTAAGGCATTTTTTTCTCAAAAAAACGACCATGTATAGTAAAGCATTTTTTTCTCCCCCCAAAAAACGACCATGTATAGTAAGGCATTTTTTCCCCCAAAAAAACGACCATGTATAGTAAGGCATTTTTTTTCCCCAAAAAACGACCATGTATAGTAAGGCATTTTTTTCTCCCAAAAAAAACGACCATGTATAGTAAGGCATTTTTTTTTCTCCCAAAAAAATGACCATGTATAGTAAGGCATTTTTTTCCCAAAAAAACGACCATGTATAGTAAGGCATTTTTTTCTCCCCCCAAAAATGACCATGTATAGTAAGGCATTTTTTCCCCCAAAAAAACGACCATGTATAGTAAGGCATTTTTTTTCCACAAAAAACGACCATGTATAGTAAGGCATTTTTTTCCTCCCAAAAAAAACGACCATGTATAGTAAGGCATTTTTTTTCCCCAAAAAAACGACCATGTATAGTAAGGCATTTTTTTTCTCCCCAAAAAACGACCATGTATAGTAAGGCATTTTTTTCTCCCCAAAAAATGACCATGTATAGTAAGGCCTTTTTTCCCCCCAAAAAAACGACCATGTATAGTAAGGCATTTTTTTCTCAAAAAAACGACCATGTATAGTAAAGCATTTTTTTCTCCCCCCAAAAAACGACCATGTATAGTAAGGCATTTTTTCCCCCCAAAAAACGACCATGTATAGTAAGGCATTTTTTTTCCCCAAAAAACGACCATGTATAGTAAGGCATTTTTTTCTCCCAAAAAAAACGACCATGTATAGTAAGGCATTTTTTTTTCTCCCAAAAAAATGACCATGTATTGTAAGGCATTTTTTTCCCAAAAAAACGACCATGTATAGTAAGGCATTTTTTTCTCCCCCCAAAAAACGACCATGTATAGTAAGGCATTTTTCCCCCCAAAAAAACGACCATGTATAGTAAGGCATTTTTTTCCCCCAAAAAACGACCATGTATAGTAAGGCATTTTTTTCTCCCAAAAAAAACGACCATGTATAGTAAGGCTTTTTTTTTTCTCCCAAAAAAATGACCATGTATAGTAAGGCATTTTTTTCCCAAAAAAACGACCATGTATAGTAAGGCATTTTTTTTTCTCAAAAAAACGACCATGTATAGTAAGGCATTTTTTTCTCCCAAAAAACGACCATGTATAGTAAGGCATTTTTTTTCTCTCAAAAAAACGACCATGTATAGTAAGGCATTTTTTTCTCCCCCCAAAAAACGACCATGTATAGTAAGGCATTTTTTCCCCCCAAAAAACGACCATGTATAGTAAGGCATTTTTTTTCCACAAAAAACGACCATGTATAGTAAGGCATTTTTTTCCCCAAAAAAACGACCATGTATAGTAAGGCATTTTTTTCCCCAAAAAAACGACCATGTATAGTCAGGCATTTTTTTCTCCCAAAAAAATGACCATGTATAGTAAGGCCTTTTTTCCCCCCCAAAAAACGACCATGTATAGTAAGGCATTTTTTTCTCCCCAAAAAATGACCATGTATAGTAAGGCATTTTTTTCCCAAAAAAACGACCATGTATAGTAAGGCATTTTTTTCCCCAAAAAAACGACCATGTATAGTAAGGCATTTTTTTTCCCCAAAAAACGACCATGTATAGTAAGGCATTTTTTTCTCCCAAAAAAAACGACCATGTATAGTAAGGCATTTTTTTTCTCCCAAAAAACGACCATGTATAGTAAGGCATTTTTTTCTCCCAAAAAAAACGACCATGTATAGTAAGGCATTTTTTTCTCCCCCCAAAAAACGACCATGTATAGTAAGGCATTTTTTCCCCCAAAAAAACGACCATGTATAGTAAGGCATTTTTTTTCCCCAAAAAACGACCATGTATAGTAAGGCATTTTTTTCTCCCAAAAAAAACGACCATGTATAGTAAGGCATTTTTTTTTCTCCCAAAAAAATGACCATGTATAGTAAGGCATTTTTTTCCCAAAAAAACAACCATGTATAGTAAGGCATTTTTTTCTCCCCCCCAAAAACGACCATGTATAGTAAGGCATTTTCCCCCCCAAAAAAACGACCATGTATAGTAAGGCATTTTTTTCCCCCAAAAAACGACCATGTATAGTAAGGCATTTTTTTCTCCCAAAAAAAACGACCATGTATAGTAAGGCTTTTTTTTTTCTCCCAAAAAAATTACCATGTATAGTAAGGCATTTTTTTCCCAAAAAAACGACCATGTATAGTAAGGCATTTTTTTTTCTCAAAAAAACGACCATGTATAGTAAGGCATTTTTTTCTCCCAAAAAACGACCATGTATAGTAAGGCATTTTTTTTCTCTCAAAAAAAACGACCATGTATAGTAAGGCATTTTTTTCCCCAAAAAACGACCATGTATAGTAAGGCATTTTTTTTCTCCCAAAAAACGACCATGTATAGTAAGGCATTTTTTTCTCCCAAAAAAAACGACCATGTATAGTAAGGCATTTTTTTTTCTCCCAAAAAAATGACCATGTATAGTAGGGCATTTTTTTCCCAAAAAAACGACCATGTATAGTAAGGCATTTTTTTTTCTCAAAAAAACGACCATGTATAGTAAGGCATTTTTTTCTCCCAAAAAACGACCATGTATAGTAAGGCATTTTTTTTTCTCAAAAAAACGACCATGTATAGTAAGGCATTTTTTTCCCCCAAAAACGACCATGTATAGTAAGGCATTTTTTTTCTCCCAAAAAACGACCATGTATAGTAAGGCATTTTTTTCCCAAAAAAACGACCATGTATAGTAAGGCATTTTTTCTCCCAAAAAAACGACCATGTATAGTAAGGCATTTTTTTTCCCCAAAAAACGACCATGTATAGTAAGGCATTTTTTTTCCCCAAAAAACGACCATGTATAGTAAGGCATTTTTTTTTCCCAAAAAAACGACCATGTATATAGTAAGGCATTTTTTTTCCCAAAAAAACGACCATGTATAGTAAGGCATTTTTTTTCTCCCAAAAAAACGACCATGTATTGTAAGGCATTTTTTTTTCTCTCCCAAAAAAAACGACCATGTATAGTAAGGCATTTTTTTCTCCCAAAAAAATGACCATGTATAGTAAGGCCTTTTTTCCCCCCAAAAAACGACCATGTATAGTAAGGCATTTTTTTTCTCTCCCAAAAAAAACGACCATGTATAGTAAGGCATTTTTTTCCCCAAAAAAACGACCATGTATAGTCAGGCATTTTTTTCTCCCAAAAAAATGACCATGTATAGTAAGGCCTTTTTTCCCCCCCAAAAAACGACCATGTATAGTAAGGCATTTTTTTCTCCCAAAAAAATGACCATGTATAGTAAGGCCTTTTTTTTCTCCCAAAAAAATGACCATGTATAGTAAGGCCTTTTTTTCCCCCAAAAAAACGACCATGTATAGTAAGGCATTTTTTTCTCCCAAAAAAATGACCATGTATAGTAAGTTCTTTTTTTTCCCCAAAAAAACGACCATGTATAGTAAGGCATTTTTTTCCCCAAAAAAACGACCATGTATAGTAAGGCATTTTTTTCTCCCCCAAAAAACGACCATGTATAGTAAGGCATTTTTTTTCTCCCAAAAAAACGACCATGTATAGTAAGGCATTTTTTTCCCAAAAAAACGACCATGTATAGTAAGGCATTTTTTTTCCCAAAAAAACGACCATGTATACTAAGGCATTTTTTTCCCCAAAAAAACGACCATGTATAGTAAGGCATTTTTTTTCTCCAAAAAAAACGACCATGTATAGTAAGGCATTTTTTTCCCCAAAAAAACGACCATGTATAGTAAGGCATTTTTTTTCTCCCCAAAAAACGACCATGTATAGTAAGGCATTTTTTTCTCCCAAAAAAATGACCATGTATAGTAAGGCCTTTTTTTTCCCCAAAAAAAACGACCATGTATAGTAAGGCATTTTTTTCTCAAAAAAACGACCATGTATAGTAAAGCATTTTTTTCTCCCCCCAAAAAACGACCATGTATAGTAAGGCATTTTTTCCCCCAAAAAAACGACCATGTATAGTAAGGCATTTTTTTTCCCCAAAAAACGACCATGTATAGTAAGGCATTTTTTTCTCCCAAAAAAAACGACCATGTATAGTAAGGCATTTTTTTTTCTCCCAAAAAAATGACCATGTATAGTAAGGCATTTTTTTCCCAAAAAAACGACCATGTATAGTAAGGCATTTTTTTCTCCCCCCAAAAAACGACCATGTATAGTAAGGCATTTTTCCCCCCAAAAAAACGACCATGTATAGTAAGGCATTTTTTTTCCACAAAAAACGACCATGTATAGTAAGGCATTTTTTTCCTCCCAAAAAAAACGACCATGTATAGTAAGGCATTTTTTTTTCTCCCAAAAAAATGACCATGTATAGTAAGGCATTTTTTTCCCAAAAAAACGACCATGTATAGTAAGGCATTTTTTCTCCCAAAAAAACGACCATGTATAGTAAGTCATTTTTTTTCCCCAAAAAACGACCATGTATAGTAAGGCATTTTTTTTCCCCAAAAAACGACCATGTATAGTAAGGCATTTTTTTTCCCAAAAAAACGACCATGTATATAGTAAGGCATTTTTTTTCCCAAAAAAACGACCATGTATAGTAAGGCATTTTTTTTCTCCCAAAAAAACGACCATGTATTGTAAGGCATTTTTTTTTCTCTCCCAAAAAAAACGACCATGTATAGTAAGGCATTTTTTTCTCCCAAAAAAATGACCATGTATAGTAAGGCCTTTTTTCCCCCAAAAAAACGACCATGTATAGTAAGGCATTTTTTTTCTCTCCCAAAAAAACGACCATGTATAGTAAGGCATTTTTTTCCCCAAAAAAACGACCATGTATAGTCAGGCATTTTTTTCTCCCAAAAAAATGACCATGTATAGTAAGGCCTTTTTTCCCCCCCAAAAAACGACCATGTATAGTAAGGCATTTTTTTCTCCCAAAAAAATGACCATGTATAGTAAGGCCTTTTTTTTCTCCCAAAAAAATGACCATGTATAGTAAGGCCTTTTTTTCCCCCAAAAAAACGACCATGTAGTAAGGCATTTTTTTCTCCCAAAAAAATGACCATGTATAGTAAGGCATTTTTTTCTCCCCCCAAAAAACGACCATGTATAGTAAGGCATTTTTTTCTCCCCCCAAAAAACGACCATGTATAGTAAGGCATTTTTTCCCCCAAAAAAACGACCATGTATAGTAAGGCATTTTTTTTCCCCAAAAAACGACCATGTATAGTAAGGCATTTTTTTCTCCCAAAAAAAACGACCATGTATAGTAAGGCTTTTTTTTTTCTCCCAAAAAAATGACCATGTATAGTAAGGCATTTTTTTCCCAAAAAAACGACCATGTATAGTAAGGCATTTTTTTTTCTCAAAAAAACGACCATGTATAGTAAGGCATTTTTTTTCTCCCAAAAAACGACCATGTATAGTAAGGCATTTTTTTCCCCAAAAAACGACCATGTATAGTAAGGCATTTTTTTTCTCCCAAAAAACGACCATGTATAGTAAGGCATTTTTTTTCTCCAAAAAAAACGACCATGTATAGTAAGGCATTTTTTCCCCCCAAAAAACGACCATGTATAGTAAGGCATTTTTTTTCTCCCCAAAAAACGACCATGTATAGTAAGGCATTTTTTTCTCCCAAAAAAATGACCATGTATAGTAAGGCCTTTTTTTTCCCAAAAAAAAACGACCATGTATAGTAAGGCATTTTTTTCTCAAAAAAACGACCATGTATAGTAAAGCATTTTTTTCTCCCCCCAAAAAACGACCATGTATAGTAAGGCATTTTTCCCCCAAAAAAACGACCATGTATAGTAAGGCATTTTTTTTCCCCAAAAAACGACCATGCATAGTAAGGCATTTTTTTCTCCCAAAAAAAACGACCATGTATAGTAAGGCATTTTTTTTTCTCCCAAAAAAATGACCATGTATAGTAAGGCATTTTTTTCCCAAAAAAACGACCATGTATAGTAAGGCATTTTTTTCTCCCCCCAAAAAACGACCATGTATAGTAAGGCATTTTTCCCCCCAAAAAACGACCATGTATAGTAAGGCATTTTTTTTCCACAAAAAACGACCATGTATAGTAAGGCATTTTTTTCCTCCCAAAAAAAACGACCATGTATAGTAAGGCATTTTTTTTTCTCCCAAAAAAATGACCATGTATAGTAAGGCATTTTTTTCCCAAAAAAACGACCATGTATAGTAAGGCATTTTTTTTTCTCAAAAAAACGACCATGTATAGTAAGGCATTTTTTTCTCCCAAAAAACGACCATGTATAGTAAGGCATTTTTTTTCTCTCAAAAAAACGACCATGTATAGTAAGGCATTTTTTTCCCCAAAAAACGACCATGTATAGTAAGGCATTTTTTTTCTCCCAAAAAACGACCATGTATAGTAAGGCATTTTTTTCCCAAAAAAACGACCATGTATAGTAAGGCATTTTTTTTCCCCAAAAAACGACCATGTATAGTAAGGCATTTTTTTCCCAAAAAAACGACCATGTATAGTAAGGCATTTTTTTTCCCCAAAAAACGACCATATAGTAAGGCATTTTTTTTTCCAAAAAAACGACCGTGTATAGTAAGGCATTTTTTTTCTCCCAAAAAAACGACCATGTATAGTAAGGCATTTTTTCCCCCAAAAAAACGACCATGTATAGTAAGGCATTTTTTTTCTCCCCAAAAAACGACCATGTATAGTAAGGCATTTTTTTCCCCCAAAAAACGACCATGTATAGTAAGGCATTTTTTTCTCCCCAAAAAAACGACCATGTATAGTAAGGCATTTTTTTTCTCCCAAAAAAACGACCAAGTATAGTAAGGCATTTTTTTTCCCAAAAAAACGACCATGTATAGTAAGGCATTTTTTTTCCCAAAAAAACGACCATGTATACTAAGGCATTTTTTTCCCAAAAAAAACGACCATGTATAGTAAGGCATTTTTTTTCTCCAAAAAAAACGACCATGTATAGTAAGGCATTTTTTTCCCCCAAAAAACGACTATGTATAGTAAGGCATTTTTTTTCTCCCCAAAAAACGACCATGTATAGTAAGGCATTTTTTTCTCCCAAAAAAATGACCATGTATAGTAAGGCCTTTTTTTCCCCCCAAAAAAACGACCATGTATAGTAAGGCATTTTTTTCTCAAAAAAACGACCATGTATAGTAAAGCATTTTTTTCTCCCCCCAAAAAACGACCATGTATAGTAAGGCATTTTTCCCCCCAAAAAACGACCATGTATAGTAAGGCATTTTTTTCCCCCAAAAAACGACCATGTATAGTAAGGCATTTTTTTCTCCCAAAAAAAACGACCATGTATAGTAAGGCATTTTTTTTTCTCCCAAAAAAATGACCATGTATAGTAAGGCATTTTTTTCCCCAAAAAACGACCATGTATAGTAAGGCATTTTTTTCTCCCCCCAAAAAACGACCATGTATAGTAAGGCATTTTTTTCCGCCAAAAAAACGACCATGTATAGTAAGGCATTTTTTTTCCCCAAAAAACGACCATGTATAGTAAGGCATTTTTTTCTCCCAAAAAAAACGACCATGTATAGTAAGGCTTTTTTTTTTCTCCCAAAAAAATGACCATGTATAGTAAGGCATTTTTTTCCCAAAAAAACGACCATGTATAGTAAGGCATTTTTTTTTCTCAAAAAAACGACCATGTATAGTAAGGCATTTTTTTCCCCAAAAAACGACCATGTATAGTAAGGCATTTTTTTCTCCCCCCAAAAAACGACCATGTATAGTAAGGCATTTTTTTCCGCCAAAAAAACGACCATGTATAGTAAGGCATTTTTTTTCCCCAAAAAACGACCATGTATAGTAAGGCATTTTTTTCTCCCAAAAAAAACGACCATGTATAGTAAGGCTTTTTTTTTTCTCCCAAAAAAATGACCATGTATAGTAAGGCATTTTTTTCCCAAAAAAACGACCATGTATAGTAAGGCATTTTTTTTTCTCAAAAAAACGACCATGTATAGTAAGGCATTTTTTTTCTCCCAAAAAACGACCATGTATAGTAAGGCATTTTTTTTCTCTCAAAAAAACGACCATGTATAGTAAGGCATTTTTTTCCCCAAAAAACGACCATGTATAGTAAGGCATTTTTTTTCTCCCAAAAAACGACCATGTATAGTAAGGCATTTTTTTTCTCCCAAAAAAAACGACCATGTATAGTAAGGCATTTTTTTTCTCCCAAAAAAATGACCATGTATAGTAAGGCATTTTTTTCCCAAAAAAACGACCATGTATAGTAAGGCATTTTTTTTTCTCAAAAAAACGACCATGTATAGTAAGGCATTTTTTTCTCCCAAAAAACGACCATGTATAGTAAGGCATTTTTTTTTTCTCAAAAAAACGACCATGTATAGTAAGGCATTTTTTCCCCCAAAAAACGACCATGTATAGTAAGGCATTTTTTTTCTCCCAAAAAACGACCATGTATAGTAAGGCATTTTTTTCCCAAAAAAACGACCATGTATAGTAAGGCATTTTTTCTCCCAAAAAAACGATCATGTATAGTAAGGCATTTTTTTCCCCAAAAAACGACCATGTATAATAAGGCATTTTTTTTTCCCAAAAAAACGACCATGTATAGTAAGGCATTTTTTTTCCCAAAAAAACGACCATGTATAGTAAGGCTTTTTTTTTCCCAAAAAAACGACCATGTATAGTAAGGCATTTTTTTTTCCCTAAAAAACGACCATGTATAGTAAGGCATTTTTTTTCTCCCCAAAAAACGACCATGTATAGTAAGGCATTTTTTTCCCCAAAAAAACGACCATGTATAGTAAGGCATTTTTTTTCTCCCAAAAAAACGACCATGTATAGTAAGGCATTTTTTTCTCCCAAAAAAATGACCATGTATAGTAAGGCATTTTTTTTTCACAAAAAAACGACCATGTATTGTAAGGCATTTTTTTCCCAAAAAAAACGACCATGTATAGTAAGGAATTTTTTTCCCCAAAAAACGACCATGTATAGTAAGGCATTGTTTTTCCCCCAAAAAACGACCATGTATATTAAGGCATTTTTTTTCTCCCAAAAAAACGACCATGTATAGTAAGGCATTTTTTTCCCCCCAAAAACGACCATGTATAGTAAGGCATTTTTTTTCTCCCCAAAAAACGACCATTTATAGTAAGGCATTTTTTTCTCCCAAAAAAAAGACCATGTATAGTAAGGCCTTTTTTTCCCCCAAAAAAACGACCATGTGTAGTAAGGCATTTTTTTCTAAAAAAAACGACCATGTATAGTAAGGCATTTTTTTTTCTCCCAAAAAAACGACCATGTATAGGAAGGCATTTTTTCCCCCCAAAAAACGACCATGTATAGTAAGGCATTTTTTTCCCCAAAAAACGACCATGTATAGTAAGGCATTTTTTTTCTCCCAAAAAACGACCATGTATAGTAAGGCATTTTTTTTCTCCCCAAAAAAACGACCATGTATAGTAAGCCATTTTTTTCCCAAAAAAAACGACCATGTATAGTAAGGCATTTTTTTCCCCAAAAAACGACCATGTATAGTAAGGCATTTTTTTTCTCCCAAAAAACGACCATGTATAGTAAGGCATTTTTTTCCCAAAAAAACGACCATGTATAGTAAGGCATTTTTTTCCCAAAAAAACGACCATGTATAGTAAGGCATTTTTTTCCCAAAAAAAACGACCATGTATAGTAAGGCATTTTTTTTTTCCAAAAAAACAACCATGTATAGTAAGGCATTTTTTTCTCCCAAGAAAACGACCATGTATAGTAAGGCATTTTTTTTCTCCCCAAAAAACGACCATGTATAGTAAGGCATTTTTTTCTCCCAAAAAAATGACCATGTATAGTAAGGCCTTTTTTTCCCCCAAAAAAACGACCATGTATAGTAAGGCATTTTTTTTTCTCCCAAAAAAACGACCATGTATAGTAAGGCATTTTTTTTCTCCCAAAAAAACGACCATGTATAGTAAGGCATTTTTTTTTCTCTCCCAAAAAAAACGACCATGTATAGTAAGGCATTTTTTTCCCCAAAAAAAACGACCATGTATAGTAAGGCATTTTTTTCTCAAAAAAACGACCATGTATAGTAAGGCATTTTTTTTTTCTCCCAAAAAAACGACCATGTATAGTAAGGCATTTTTTTCCCCCCAAAAAACGACCATGTATAGTAAGGCATTTTTTTTCTCCCAAAAAAACGACCATGTATAGTAAGGCATTTTTTTTCCCCCAAAAAACGACCATGTATAGTAAGGCATTTTTTTTCTCCCCAAAAAACGACCATTTATAGTAAGGCATTTTTTTCTCCCAAAAAAAAGACCATGTATAGTAAGGCCTTTTTTCCCCCCAAAAAAACGACCATGTATAGTAAGGCATTTTTTTCTCAAAAAAACGACCATGTATAGTAAGGCATTTTTTTTTCTCTCAAAAAAACGACCATGTATAGTAAGGCTTTTTTTTTTCTCCCAAAAAAACGACCATGTATAGTAAGGCATTTTTTTTTCTCTCCCAAAAAAAACGACCATGTATAGTAAGGCATTTTTTTCCCCCAAAAAACGACCATGTATAGTAAGGCATTTTTTTCTCCCAAAAAAAAACGACCATGTATAGTAAGGCTTTTTTTTTTCTCCCAAAAAAAGCGACCATGTATAGTAAGGCATTTTTTTCCCCCAAAAAAACGACCATGTATAGTAAGGCATTTTTTTTCTCCCAAAAAAACGACCATGTATAGTAAGGCATTTTTTTCCCCCAAAAAAACGACCATGTATAGTAAGGCATTTTTTTTCTCCCAAAAAAACGACCATGTATAGTAAGGCATTTTTTTCTCCCAAAAAACGACCATGTATAGTAAGGCATTTTTTTTTCTCCCAAAAAAACGACCATGTATAGTAAGGCATTTTTTTCTCCCAAAAAAACGACCATGTATAGTAAGGCATTTTTTTTCTCCCCAAAAAACGACCATGTATAGTAAGGCATTTTTTTTCTCACAAAAAAAATGACCATGTGTTGTAATGTTTTTATTTGGTAGTTATTATGTTTTTAGCGCCAGTGTTTCCTCATGATGGAGCCTCCACATTGGGAGGGATCGCTGGTCTTCTCTTGCGGGCGGGCAGTTGTCCCGGGGGCCCCTTGGCTTCGGGGAGCTGTGGCTCCCTTCCATCTGTATGGAGCGGTCTGCGGTCAGTGTGGGCCAGCATTTTTTTTCTCCCAAAAAAACGACCATGTATAGTAAGGCATTTTTTTTCTCCCAAAAAAACGACCATGTATAGTAAGGCATTTTTTTTTCTCTCCCAAAAAAAACGACCATGTATAGTAAGGCATTTTTTTCCCCCAAAAAACGACCATGTATAGTAAGGCATTTTTTTCTCCCAAAAAAAAACGACCATGTATAGTAAGGCATTTTTTTTTCTCCCAAAAAAACGACCATGTATAGTAAGGCATTTTTTTTCCCCAAAAAAACGACCATGTATAGTAAGGCATTTTTTTTCTCCCAAAAAAACGACCATGTATAGTAAGGCATTTTTTTCCCCCAAAAAACGACCATGTATAGTAAGGCATTTTTTTTCTCCCCAAAAAACGACCATTTATAGTAAGGCATTTTTTTCTCCCAAAAAAAAGACCATGTATAGTAAGGCCTTTTTTTCCCCCAAAAAAACGACCATGTATAGTAAGGCATTTTTTTCTCAAAAAAACGACCATGTATAGTAAGGCATTTTTTTTTCTTTCAAAAAAACGACCATGTATAGTAAGGCTTTTTTTTTTCTCCCAAAAAAACGACCATGTATAGTAAGGCATTTTTTTTTCTCTCCCAAAAAAAACGACCATGTATAGTAAGGCATTTTTTTCCCCCAAAAAACGACCATGTATAGTAAGGCATTTTTTTCTCCCAAAAAAAAACGACCATGTATAGTAAGGCATTTTTTTTTCTCCCAAAAAAACGACCATGTATAGTAAGGCATTTTTTTTCCCCAAAAAAACGACCATGTATAGTAAGGCATTTTTTTTCTCCCAAAAAAACGACCATGTATAGTAAGGCATTTTTTTCCCCAAAAAAAACGACCATGTATAGTAAGGCATTTTTTTTCTCCCAAAAAAACGACCATGTATAGTAAGGCATTTTTTTCTCCCAAAAAACGACCATGTATAGTAAGGCATTTTTTTTTCTCCCAAAAAAACGACCATGTATAGTAAGGCATTTTTTTCTCCCAAAAAAACGACCATGTATAGTAAGGCATTTTTTTTCTCCCCAAAAAACGACCATGTATAGTAAGGCATTTTTTTTCTCACAAAAAAAATGACCATGTATAGTAAGGCATTTTTTTTCTCCCCAAAAAAACGACCATGTATAGTAAGCCATTTTTTTCCCCAAAAAAACGACCATGTATAGTAAGGCATTTTTTTCCCCAAAAAACGACCATGTATAGTAAGGCATTTTTTTTCTCCCAAAAAACGACCATATATAGTAAGGCATTTTTTTCCCAAAAAAACGACCATGTA